>NW_026047628.1:2970000-3270000 GCF_023864345.2 Schistocerca serialis cubense | reverse complement strand
TAATTCGTCAATCAATTTCATATCAATGACGTGCTGCTAGGAGGGTGGAAGCGAAGGAGAAATTACCACAGATATTATTCGAGAGTTGAATTGGTAATCAGACGTTTTTTCTTTGTGGTGAAATTTTTTAACGGAATTTGAATCTCCCAACTACACAGGGACAGATGATTATATTAAATTTGGGTACAGTACCGAATTTACAAAGTGATATGTAGTATGAGCCTGATATTTACAACTCCTCTGTGCTGCTACATTGGAAGACTTTGTAGGTGACGTGGCATTTGGTTACTTTAAGATAGTTCGAATAAGAGGAGACATCGTGAGACAGAGGTAGAGAATGCTTTCAGCACCCCATCAGGAACCAAAAATGAGCTTAATATTCTAGTCTTGTGAAGCAGGACGGGGCAGATATTAAACTGATATTAACATTTTTTTGTACCTCATGAGAGCATACTTGGGGAAATATAGTCCGTGCCACAGTACTGTACAAGATTTTCATAACAAGTGGAATGATGGTGTTGGCAACAACACAACTTATCCAGTTTGAGGAATGACAGTGATTTTAACTGTGGTCTGTGGTCCATTGTGATGTGTACCAGGCTGTCAAACCAAGTGGGTCATGTAGCAAGAAAAGTCCTGGCTGGCTTTTCCACAGAAATGTACATAATTTGAGTCATATCAGCCCAACAGGTGTATCTCTCAGTTGCCTTGAGGATTTACCAGAACAATTCTGCTTGAGGCAGTGGGCACATTGAGTCATTGTGTACATAGGAAAAACGCTACGTGGAATCAGAAAAATGACCTATTGGCCAATGTACATAGTGGTTGCTTTCGCTGAATGAAGTGTAACACATGCTCTAGTGCATGATCAACAGCCTTTCCTAGCAATCGGACAAGTGTATCTGTCCTTGGCAAGTTTAATTGTGGTATTAGCTACAGATTGAGTGCTTTTGTACGCTTTGATGAACACTTGCTTGTGAAAAACAGCAGCAGGCATGGTAAGGTGTCTCACATCCATGGCAAATTGACTAATAATAACTCTAACGGCCAAAATCACAAAACTACGTCAGGGAAAGGTTTCCTTAGGCCTCGTAAAGCGAAAGTAATGGGCTGGTTGTCTGTATAAACTGGAAACAGTGTACAATGATAACCCAAAAACAGTGTCACTCAGAAGGTAAAGCCAGCTTACCTGTTACCTGGTGACCAGCTTGCACCCTGGCACACAAAAAGCAATGAGCAATTTCATTGAACCACAGATGACAGCAACACCCTCGCCACCATCCACTACTGAGGACACCCTTCGTGCTACACAGCCCCTGACACCTGTTTATATAAGCGTCGTTCATCAAGTTTGCCACAAAGTCCCACACATTTGAAATTCTGCTCTACGACAGAAAGGGAGTTGGGGGGTGGGAAGGGGTTAGGGGAGTGGCCTTGTGGGAGTAGATGTGACGAGAGATTGACATACAGCATTTGTCAGGCACATTGCATCTCTGTGGTGCTTAAATCAAACTATCAGCTCTCATTGGTACACATACACAAACTGTCTCTCTCATTTGGTACAAGTTAATGCTGGCTGCATATTTGCAGGTTGTGAATAAATTTTCGTTTTTGCTAAGCATTCTTATGGTTAAAATACCTACAGTTATGGCCAGTGACATGTGGTAACATTAAGTAAATTACATCTAATGAGAATCTGGGGTGTTTAATAATACGTTACCATTACCTAACATGCACTTGATATGTAACACGTGATTAAGATTAATATTTCATTACAGAATGTGACTAGAGTACCCATACAGGGTTGGTGGCTCTTGCATTGTGTGCTGATGGAAATTTATTGATGCTGGCCATAGGCAATTGGATGGCAGTATATGGAAACCAATAAGAATCACTTAACATAATTATTACTTTCAGTAGGTGGAATGAATTAATTACATTAGTTTTAATATGCAGAGCGCCAAAATAACTTTTATATGTCTGGTTATTATGCATTTTAGGGTTTGTTACTGATTTTCATTGTTGTTTGATGAATGGAAAAACTAGATTAGTGACACAATTACGTTTAGTGAAGCCTGAAGCCTAGGTTAGGCTGGAGTTTGAGACTTTGACTGTGAGTTTGCGAAGCCAACAAATGTGAATCGAAGGAAACATAGGTGTGTTGACATTCTGATCTGCAGAGTACTAGTAGCGCAAGACCTTGAAACGTTGGAATGTGACAGTTCAGTTTTGAGTTACAAAATCAATAAAGATGAAAGTACTACTGAAATAAAAAATTGATGTGTATTGTAGCCTGAGACATATGTTCGTCATTGCAGTAATCTACTTGTGTATCTTATTTCCGATTTTGCCAAAAACTGTGCCTAAGTGATTAAATTGTAACCTAAGAGAATAAAATACCATCTAACTTTATTTAATGCCATAGAATATTCCGAATGAGCTTCCAGATTTGCAGTTGACAGCTGGCTTTGAAAGTGCACTTTTATCTAGTGTTTTAATTAATATGTATTTGCCTGCCTGCTGTCATGCAACAAAGAAGACATATAGCATCCAAACAGTGATTTTTATTTCACTGTGTCTTGTATCAGCAGGTCAGTTTTGTCACTATAGTAGTAGACACTACAACCAACTTTTATTTGGTGCTTAATTGGCACATATATCTCTTAAGAAAAGAAACTTCATTTTATTTGTAAATTATATCGAGCCTAGTATGAGTAGCTTTGTGATATGTATTTTGCACTGAGCTTGAGCGTGAGTACTTTTTTAAACACTACAGAAGGAGGAAACCCTATAGCCTGTCCCAGAAAAAGAAATTAGGTAATTCAGTATAGATGTATTATCAGTTTATCCATCCAGTTTTATATTCTCATTTCGGTTTCAGTAATCAGGTTATTTAAGGAGAGCAGGTGATTAGTCCACTGCTTCCAATTGCCTTGGTGGGGCTGCCGCCTTATCGCCCAGGCACTGACGATTTGCCAGATGTACGGCATATTCGCTTGGCATTTCCTCCGCACCCCTATTCGTGGGTTGACCACCAGAATCTGTTATGTGAGGGAAATGAGAAGGAAAAGAAAAAGTATGGGCTAGGGATGGGAAGAGGATAGGAGACAGGTTTTTGATTGGCGTATTTTAAATGTGAGATGGCCAGATAAAATTACAAAAGAAGATCTTTAGACGGAGACAAATCAGCAACCAATCAATATACAAATCAAAGAAAGAAACCGGAACAGGATTGGGCATACATGGAGGAAACCAGATAGAGCTGTTGAAAGGATGGCATTATACTCGAACCCTCAAGGAGTTAGAAAACGTGGTCGTCCCAAACAGACATGGAAAAGGAGGATCGAGAGAGAAGTTCCAGAGGATGGGAAAACCTGGAGTGAAGTGAAGAGACTTGCTAGAAATCGTACCAGGTAGAGGAATTTCGTCACAGCCCTATGTTCCAGAGGGAACGACAGGAACTAAGTAAAGTAGTATAGATGTAGCTGATGTTGCAACTTTCTATTATTGGATTTTGATTCTAATTAACTAATGAATAGACACTGTTTTAACATCTTCTCTGAGCTATCATTTTTCAAGTATGAAATGTAAACAAAATTTTTGTTAAGTGGCAAAATAAACTTAAATTTTGTGAAAGGAATCTGATTCTATATTTCAGCAATTACTTTCAATTGATGCTTGCTAGTTAGGTAACACAGTTCCATTTTCCTCACCGAAGAGTGACAATAATTTTAGAGAACATTCAGTACAGGCAAGTAGATATTTACATTACTGCACAACTATCAGTATTTTAAGATATCATAATTCCAGTATAGTAAATTCATTTTCGTGTTTGGTCACAAATGTTATAATGAAATATCAACACAAAATTTATAAGTGCTTTCACATATTTGAAGTTAATCTGAAGTGACATCAAATCGCATCAGAACGAAAAAACTGTTCTTATAAACACAAACGCCAATTTACTGCAAAATGTCCTACGCATAGCACTTGCAACTTCCAAAAATTCTCAAAAGGGCATTTTGTTTCGAGCTGATATAAATTTAAAACCTAGGTGAAAGATTCTTTGAATGACGATACCATTGTTAAAATGGTATCAAGTTTGTTTTACTTGAAATTCTTTAAAATCTAATAGATGCTTCCAGATAAAATGTTAAGCTCAGTTATCATACCTTAATCCACATTAAACTATGTGTAGGTTATATCCTCTATTTTGTCGGTAATATATTTTTTAACTTAGCATTATTTTTTTGTGATATTTTTTCAATTGACATTTTCAGATATTGCTGGCTGCTTTGAATAAGGCTGTTTTTGCTAGTGTGGTCATTGTGTCTTTAGCTGCTGTACAGATATTCATAGTATTTCAACCAATCTTTACAACTGCTAAAAAATATCGTCACATTAATACAATAAGTCGATCTTTTGCACCTTTGAGTCGTCACTATTATTCATCCCTCTGCTACAGCTAGGTATCTCTCAGGATTTACTGTTGGATCGCAATACTCACTTCAACAAATATGTAAACATTATGTCAGTGAACATTTCTCTGTTACAAATAGCTATCTTGAATTGCCCAGGTGTTTCTTAATACGAACTACTAATGGCACCATAACTGTAATGCCTGAGGCAGATATTTATATTGGCAACAACGTTTGGTGAGCATTTTCCCCCATTCTTTCTGGTTTTTCCTATTTATGCCATAAAGAGTTAAAAAATCAGGGACGTTTGTTTGATTTCAGAGCTCTCATGTATTGTCAATTTGTTAGTTATGAGTTCCAGAGGAAAATATGATGGAATTTGTTCTATAGAATTTGCAGTCTCTTGCATGTATGTATAACAATAGTCCTCTGAAATACCGTTGCTTTGACATCAGATTTCAACGCTTTATTTCTTTTTTCTGTTCCCTTAATTTTCTATGGATGCAGAATGGAAACCTCTTTTTTTTTTAATTTTTGCAAAGCTGGAGGGTAAGGGAAGTATGAAATACAGGAGACACAAGATACAAGACTTTGTCTCTGTTCTTCTGTACGTTGCCTTGATTCTTCATATTTCCTGAATGAGATACCACTCAAATCAGACACTTTCCCTATACTTTCCTCGCTGGTTACAACAATCGTGATTCACATTCGACATCGGATATCTCTCGTCTTATTTTTGAATACCAACCAACATCTGGTAATGAATCAGATGAAGAGCAACAAAAATAATGAAATCTTAATTTGAGGCCATTAAAGCCGAGTGATGGTAACAAAGTTCAAAGCTATTGTAGACAGCAAATGAATGTGACATTACTGATGGGCACCCCAGTAAAGAACAGAATTTAGAGACAGGAGAAACACTTTCAAGGACAAGCAACGCCATAAAACATATATAAATATTGAGAACACAGGGATATAAATGTTTTCAAAATCAGATACTACTGCAAAGAATCCTACACTTCACTCAGTGAACTCCATGTTCCAGGAGCTTACATGAAAGATTCACATTGAGAAAACTGCAGAAGTAAATGTCATAAGAAGTTTATTCATGCAGAAAATGCTGAACATTTTTTAAAGATATTACAAATTAGAGATGTGTGAGAGAAAAAGGGGCCTTATTTGCTGTAACTCAGGCAAGATCGTTAAAAAAACGCTAGCATATGAGTGAACTCAAAAAGGAACTTCACTGTTATGTTCTACTTGCTACGAAGAACAGAGTATATCAACTTCTGTAAGACCATGTTTCTGATTAAACTTGGACTACGTTAAGGTGTTGTGGTTATAGCGATGAAGAAAAGAGCATTCAAAAACACAAGTGAAGAAGGCAGAAGGACCATCATGTAAGAAAATTTAGTTCACCAGAACTTTGGGATGGTGCGAGAAATCAAGCTGAAAGTTTTTCAATGGCTCAGTCTTACTACTTTCACTGTGGAAAAAAAATTAAATTCCTAGGATTGTCACTTAACATCACACTCATGTAATCCCTGTACAAGTCTGATCATACAGACCATATTTACAGGAAGAAAGTTTCATAGGATTATAGTCTCCATCAACCCAAAAAAGATCAGTGACATAAAAAGTTCTCAGTTTACTTGCCACGTCAAATTTGGATAACATTCCAAGCTTTCGATGACTACCTCCTTCAAATTGGCTGGATTACGTCACGGTGAAAACGGCGCGTACCGAGGTGGCGGCCTCTATATCTATAGATTTTCTTTGCGCGCTTTATCCAGCGTTGCTTGCAACGCCATCCATCGCAACAGGTGGAGAACTGCGAGGAATGTCAGAAGTCTCCCTCTGCGCTCTTTCTTTATCAATTGCGCGCTTCCATGCATTGCTGAGTGCATAACCAGAGTCTCTGTAGAAGTTATTTTCACAGAGTCTAATTTCAACTGCTTCCCTGATGACAGAGTCACAATAGTTTGAAGGGTGAGCAAGTACTCTTGTTTCATCGAATAAAATCTTATGTTTATTTAACAAACTGTTCTCAGCCACCGCCGATTTTTCTAGATACCTGTTTTGCAGGTGACGCTGATGTTCCACACAGCGATCGGCAACAGTTCTTATAGATTGGCCCACATAATTTTTGCCACACTCGCAAGGAATGCTGTATATTCCCGGTACTCTCAGGCCGAGATTATCTTTCACGGGTCGCAACATTTCCTTAATCTTCCTGGGTGACCGGAAGACTGGTCTGATTCCCTGCCGGCTCAGGACCCTGCGGATCTTGCTGGTCGTTGCACCGCAGAATGGTAGCCGCGCGATGTGTTGGTCCTCTTCATCTGCTCGAACAGCGCCATTCCTAGGTTTCTTCGCCAGAGTAGATACGATATCACGATCGGGATATCCATTTTTTCTGAATACCGTCGTCAGATGGTTAATCTCGGAGCCGAGGTGATCCTTGTCCGAAATAGTCCTTGCTCTGTGTACCAAGGTATTCAGCATAGCTCTCTTCTGAGCTGGGTGGTCAAAACCATGTGCGTTTAGATATAAATCTGTATGTGTCGGTTTTCTGTACACAGAATGTCCGAGACGTCCATCTGATTTGCGTTCCACCAGCACATCTAAGAAGGGTAACTTCCCATCTTTCTCCACCTCCATTGTAAATCGTATGTTCTGATGTATACCATTCAAATGATCAACAAACTGCTGCAGTGCCTCATTGCCATGTGGCCAGATTAAAAATGTATTGTCAACGTACCTGAAAAAGCAGGATGGACGTAAGGGAGCATTGTTCAACGCTCGTTCTTCGAAATCCTCCATGAAGAAGTTAGCTATGGCTGGTGACAGTGGCGAACCCATGGCTGTTCCGTCAGTCATTTCATAATATTTTCCACCATATAAAAAGTAGGTGGTCGTCAAAGTGTGTCGAAATAACTTCAGTATTTCAGGAGAGAAATGACCAGCCAACAGTTTTAACGTATCTCTCACCGATACCTTTGTAAACAAAGAGACCACATCTAGGCTGATCATGATGTCACTCGGACCTATCCTCATCTGCTTTATGATGTCGACAAACATTTTTGAGTTATTAATATGATGGCTACAGAGGCCGACTATTGGTGCTAATAATATGGTTAAGTATTTTGCCAACCGATATGTAGGAGACCCAATAGCACTAACAATGGGTCTCAACGGGACCCCATTCTTATGGACTTTGGGTACACCATGTAACCTGGGTTTCCTTGGTGCTCTTGGTCATAGATTCTTGACTAGTTCTTCTGGGAGGCCAGAGTTCTTCAGTAGCTCCCCTGTCTTCCTGCTAAGTGCTGCTGTAGGATCCCGTTTAAGAATTCGGTACGTGGCATCTTCCAATAATACGGCCACTTTCTTATGATAATCGGTAGCATTGAGGATAACTGTGGCATTCCCTTTGTCGGCTGGTAGTACAACTAACTCTTCATCCTTCCGCAACGATTTCAATGCCAGTTTCTCCACTCTGCTTACATTGGACTTAGGAGGCTTGGCTATTGCTAAAATCCGACTAGTTGCAACCTTTACCTCATCTGCTGCCTCTTCAGGAAGGTGCAGAACCGCTTGTTCTACTCCATTGATAAGCTCGCCACTGGTAGCTTTTGTGGAGCTGGAGAAAAGTTCAGTCCCTTACTGAGAACTGAGATGGTGGCATCATCAATTTCCTTGTCGGAGAAGTTGATAACTGTGTGATGTGCGTCGCTGGGCCCAGAAATTCCTTTTCCCCGGTTTAGGCACACAAATTTATCAGCCTGTTTTACTGTAGTCTTGCTTAAATTAGCACGCTGATGTGCAGCGAAGGTCGTGTCTACCCATTCCCAGTCCCATAGAGACAAAACTGCAAACATAAACAGATGGCAACTATATAAGGAGTTAGCGTTGGCATCCAGTTCATACCTCGTATGGTGTATCCTCTCCCTGACGATCGCACAACTTGTCTTCCGCAAAATTCTATCCACTGTAGCAGTTCGGATGTGATGTTTGACAACTGCGAAATTTGGTACAATATCTTTGTCACGACATCGTTGTAGAAAAGCCAGATTACTCAGCAGCTGTGACTGTTTTAAGCGCAGCTTCTCCAGCCGACTAACGCTGCGCACTACATCCTCCCCGTAGAGGAAACTAATATGACTACGAAGTCTTTCGGGACGGAGTCCTTGAATAAAAAGTTCTCCGTTTACTTGCTTATAAAAGCGGAAGCCTCACTGGTCCACAACAGTCAGTTTTACCCCTGACGAAGATGACGGAGGTAGTCATCAAAAGCTTGGTATGTTATCCAAATTTGACGCGGCAAGTAAAATGAGAACTTTTTATGCAAGGACTCCGTCGCGAAAGACTTCGTAGTCATATTAGTTTCCTCTACGGGGAGGATGTAGCGCGCAGCGTTCGTCAGCTGGAGAAGATGCGCTTGAAACAGTCACAGCTGCTGAGTAATGTGGCTTTTCTACAACGTTGACATGACAGGAGGTTGTACCAAATTTCGCAGTTGTCAAACATCACATCCGAACTGCTACAGTGGATAGAATTTTGCGGAAGACAAGTCTTGCGATCGTCAGGGAGAGGATACACCATACAAGGTATGAACTGGATGCCAACGCTAACTCTTTATATAGTTGCCATCTGTTTTTGTCTGCAGTTTTGTCACTATGGGACTGGGAATGGGTAGACACGACCTTGGCTGCACATCAGCGTGCTAATTTAAGCAAGACTACAGTAAAACAGGCTGAAAAGTTTGTGCACCTAAACTGGGGAAAAGGAATTTCATGGTCCAGCGACGCACATCGCACAGTTATCAACTTCTCCGACAAGGAAATTGATGATGCCACCATCTCAGTTCTCAGTAAGGGACTGAACTTTTCTCCAGCTCCACAAAAGCTACCAGTGGCGAGCTTATCAATGGAGTAGAACAAGCGGTTCTGCACCTTCCTGAAGAGGCAGCAGATGAGGTAAAGGTTGCAACTAGTCGGATTTTAGCAATAGCCAAGCCTCCTAAGTCCAATGTAAGCAGAGTGGAGAAACTGGCATTGAAATCGTTGCGGAAGGATGAAGAGTTAGTTGTACTACCAGCCGACAAAGGGAATGCCACAGTTATCCTCAATGCTACCGATTATCATAAGAAAGTGGCCGTATTATTGGAAGATGCCACGTACCGAATTCTTAAACGGGATCCTACAGCAGCACTTAGCAGGAAGACAGGGGAGCTACTGAAGAACTCTGGCCTCCCAGAAGAACTAGTCAAGAATCTACGACCAAGAGCATCAAGGAAACCCAGGTTACATGGTGTACCCAAAGTCCATAAGGATGGGGTCCCGTTGAGACCTATTGTTAGTGCTATTGGGTCTCCTACATATCGGTTGGCAAAATACTTAACCAAATTATTAGCACCGATAGTCGGCCACTGTAGCCATCATATTAATAACTCAAAAATGTTTGTCGACATCATAAAGCAGATGAGGATAGGTCCGAATGACATCATGATCAGCCTAGATGTGGTCTCTTTGTTTACAAAGGTACCGGTGGAAGATACGTTAAAACGTTGGCTGCTCATTTCTCTCCTGAAATACTGAAGTTATTTCGACACACTTTGACGACCACCTACTTTTTGTATGGTGGAAAATATTATGAAATGACTTACGGAACAGCCATGGGTTCGCCACTGTCACCAGCCATAGCTAACTTCTTCATGGAGGATTTCGAAGAACGAGCGTTGAACAATGCTCCCTTACGTCCATCCTGCTTTTTCAGGTACGCTGACAATACATTTTTAATCTGGACACGTGGCAATGAGGCACTGCAGCAGTTTGTTGATCATTTGAATGGTATACATCAGAACATACGATTTACAGTGGAGGTGGAGAAAGATGGGAAGTTACCCTTCTTAGATGTGCTGGTGGAACGCAAATCAGATGGACGTCTCGGACATTCTGTGTACAGAAAACCGACACATACAGATTTATATCTAAACGCGCATAGTTTTCACCGCCCAGCTCAGAAGAGAGCTATGCTGAATACCTTGGTACACAGAGCAAGGACTATTTCGGACAAGGATCACCTCGGCTCCGAGATTAACCATCTGACGACGGTATTCAGAAAAAATGGATATCCCGATCGTGATATCGTATCTACTCTGGCGAAGAAACCTAGGAATGGCGCTGTTCGAGCAGATGAAGAGGACCAACACATCGCGCGGCTACCATTCTGCGGTGCAACATCCAGCAAGATCGGCAGAGTCCAGAGTCGGCAGGGAATCAGACCAGTCTTCCGGACACCCAGGAAGATTAAGGAAATGTTGCGACCCGTGAAAGATAATCTCGGCCTGAGAGTACCGGGAATATACAGCATTCCTTGCGAGTGTGGCAAAAATTATGTGGGCCAATCTATAAGAACTGTTGCCGATCGCTGTGTGGAACATCAGCGTCACCTGCAAAACAGGTATCTAGAAACATCGACGGTGGCTGAGAACAGTTTGCTAAATAAACATAAGATTTCATTCGATGAAACAAGAGTACTTGCTCACGCTTCAAACTATTGGGACTCTGTCATCAGGGAAGCAGTTGAAATTAGACTCTGTGAAAATAACTTCTACAGAGGCTCTGGTTATGCACTCAGGAATGCATGGAAGCGCGCAATTGATAAAGAAAAAAGCGCAGAGGGAGACTTCTGACATTCCTCGCAGTTCTCCACCTTGTGCGATGGATGGCGCTGCAAGCAACGCTGGATAAAGCGCGCAAAGAAAATCTATAGATATAGAGGCCGCCACCTTGGTACGCGCCGTTTTCACCGTGACGTAATCCAGCCAATGAGATGCCATCCACTGCTTATAAAAGCGGAAGCCTCACTGGTCCACGACAGTCAGTTTCACCCCTGACGAAGATGATGGAGGTAGTCATCGAAAGCTTTGGATGTTATCTAAATCTGATGCGGCAAGTAAACCGAGAACTTTTGGTGCAAGGACTCCGTCACGAAAGACTTTGTAGTCATAAAGATCAGTGATGTTTGTACATGGCCTGGAGTCAATAAAGATGCATTTACACCTAATTATAATGCTCACCTTTTAGAAGAAGACAGGGCTCAAGAGGAGAAGGTACAAGAGGTGTAGTGGGCCCAAAACTTATATAAAAGAATTGTAAGCTGCAATTGCTGTTTCCAGCAAGTTTTGTTGACAATTACTGATCTCATGAACAATACTTTGTTTTACAAGCAGCGACTGATTTTTTTAAATTTTTCAGACAGTGCCATAAAGTCAAAATAAGAAGACTGTTTCATGTGCTCGGAAATATAGGGAAAACGAGTAAGATGCGAGATAGAAAGCTGTTTGTATGGATGCTGAAGTCTCTACCAACAATGGTAAAGCTCATTTTAGCGATTGTTGCGCAGGGCAGAATCCAAACAAATTTGTTGCTGCGACATGCTCGTCCGCTATTCAGGAAATATCTAACCTAGAATTAATCAAACACTGGAAAAGCTAACCTAGAATTCATTGAGTTAAAATTTATGCTTATTCTCACAGTGAAATGGAATGTATCTCATTGCCTTTGGCAATAACTACAGAATTTTAAAAAAGTTGGTTAAAGTGAACTGGCCTGCTGACTGGAATATTGTTGGTGAATATGCGACAAGAAGGGAGTGACTAACCTTATATTGTTCATCAAACAACCCGTGAGAAGATTATCAACTGGCTGTATCATCCGATTCATTACATTGCTGTTACAAAAGAAGATTTGAAAAGGAAACCAGTCAGATTACTAAGACCGATTACTGGACTCGCAATTGGAAGAACGATTGTTCAAACCAGTATCTGACCATAGAGATTTAGGTGTTGCGTGACTTCCCTAAATGGCTCGAAGCAAAAGCCAGGATGTTTTATTTGAAACGGCACAGCCGATTTCCTTCCCCATCCTTAACACAATCCGAGCTTGTGCACTGTCTCTAATTACCTTGATGTCCATGTGGCGTTAAATACGATCTTCCTTCCTTCTTCGGATGGGAATGTCATAAAACAGCGTCCATTTGTTATGTGATTTAATGAAAACTTTGACGAAGTGTTTAGAGCTCATAACTCTAACGAGAAAACAACACGGAAAATCAACAAGACTCTCTGTCAACCACCCTGTAGATGCGCGTGCTCCCTGTAAAATTACAATCATGTGATATCCCTGTTCAGATCAGTGTTCCCATACAGTACAGTGAAGATTTAAAAGTCCAAGAAATTTTCAAACGGATTCCTTCAATAACAGCTATTTTATGTTATCTAGTTGTTGTACTAAAATAACGATACGTATTTACCTATGGAATTTAATTTTCGCACTTTATCTTTTTAGTTCTTTGATACTGCTTCTGTCACAGCCCACAGCATAGTGCTTTGTCTTGCTGCAAGCTCATTGGTTTTGCTCGTTCGTGTATGCAATCAGCTGCAATCTCTTGGTTTTGCGGAAATTTGTGTGTGACATACTCCAGGTAATCTATAAGCGTTTATAAACTGCAAACAAAAATTAGTGAAAAAAATTGTTTCCGAAGTAAATTCACATGGTACTTCATTTCTATTACCATAACAGTTGAGTATGATGAGTGTAATAGTTCGATGATATCTGTTGCAGACACTGTGGTAGCTATATTTGATGCTGCTGTCTTCTTTTGTTTTATTCTTTATTTAATTGTGATCACATCACCTATAGTATGCTTGGTGATGGTGTGTGAATGTTGTAATTTTTTCAGGTTATGTTCATAACAATCAAATACCTGATTTACTAGTGCTTGCTGTTTTGGTCTGCCCGGTAAAATCATTACGTGTATCTTCAAAAAAGTATCGGCTAAGATTGTGACGTGTTGTCAGGAGCAGTTTGTCTATGCAATGATTGCCATGCGTGACATACGAGGAAAGGTGGACAGTGAAGTTCGAACAATCACTATGTTAGTACGGTTATGTTGACTTAGGTGTAATAACGTTTGTGATGATAATTTGCTGTGATCTGATGTAGTCATACAGCGGCTCCAGATTTTAGGGCTAACGTAAGCATTTTTTTCAGATGCCAACAGTTACTTCCTCATTTCATGGTTTGAGTATGTTTGCATGAAAGGAAATGCTGTAATTGTGTTGCATTTTGTTAGTTTACACTGTGCTTTGATTATTCGTGTCGGTAATATTCGTCTAATCATGTGTAAATACTAGTGTGTTGTAGTGTGTGTGTTTTACTGGAGTTCTGTGTAAGAATTCTTTAACAATATTTAGGAACTGGCGAAATACGAGGTACAGATGAACTTAACTGTAATTTGTCTAATAAAGCATTACATGTCATCAGAACTTAGGTCATACATAATATATACAGATAGTGGGAAGTCGTTTCAGTACATCAGTTTTGTAAGAAAAAACTAACCAATCTTTAATCTTGATAGTAATAAAAAATGAGAAATTCCGCATTGCAGGTATGTGGTTTTCTTTAATAGCATGTAAAGATTCCAAAATAATGGTGCCTACTGTAAATTGGGTATACATCCGTGAATGAACACAGAGGAAGAAAGGGGTCGACAGAAGCGTCCGATCCCACGCGTCGGCTTTGACCCGTGACGTAAGGGTGTTGTGTGTGACGTCATGACGGCGCGGAGTTTGGTTTGAGTGTGTGGCATGTTTGTAGATGTCGTCGTGTTGTGGTTTGTGGTCCTCTTTGGTGGTATATTCAGAGTTCTCGTTTGTGTGATGTAATGGGCCCAGTTTGCTCTTGCTCATTATCCATAACTGTTCGAGTGTCGGCT
The DNA here is from genome assembly GCF_023864345.2 of Schistocerca serialis cubense. NCBI lineage: Eukaryota > Metazoa > Arthropoda > Insecta > Orthoptera > Acrididae > Schistocerca > Schistocerca serialis. The sequence continues at coordinate 3,255,799 of NW_026047628.1, read as the reverse complement.
GTTTGTAGTCGAATTCGTTTCAGTGAGTTAACGATTTTGTGTGAAGATTAATTTAGTGTTGTTCGCTGTACATCTTGTGGTAATTTTAGTAAAATTGATCGGTTGTTGTTTTCGTTCAGGAATGAATATGATGGATAAAATTGACAGTGCGCAGGTATCGGGAGATGTTTTTGTGCTATATAGGTCAAGGGAAGTGTTTGATCCTAATTTATGGGATCGCTAGCTACTGTTGAGCTATATAGGTCAAGGGAAGTGTCCGATTCCAGATGATATTGTTTAGTGGTATTTGTGGAGTTTTGTGATGTCGGTTTTTTTCGTCGTTTTGTTTTGTATGGGGGTGGGTGTCTAAATTTGTTTATATTTTGTCCCCACCCAAAAACCCCAATATCCCGCGCTTGTCCCGTTAGTCATTAGGCTTTTTGTGGAACGTGTCTCTGTTTTCCGATGTATTTTCGTCCTCATAATGTGTACGTAACGACTTTATATGCGCCATATTGGAATCGTGGTTTATGGTCGTTTCCGCCATATTTGTGACATGCGTCGAAGCAGACGGGCGGGATCGGAAGCTTCTGTATTTTCGGCTAACGTCATCGCATTTCAAGTGCCCACAGCTACTACACCATTTCACGGTTTGAGCATGTTCGTATGACAGGAAATGCTGTAGAAGTTATTAAGTCTGTTGCATTTTGTTAATTTTCACTGTGCTTTGGTTATTCGTGTCGTTAGTATTCGTCTAATCATGTGTAAATACCAGTTTGCTGTAGTGTTAGTTTTAATGGAGTTCTGTATAAGAATACTCTAACATTATTCAGTAACTGTCGAAATACGAGGTTCAAATTAACTGTAGTTTCTCTAACAAAAAGCATTCATCAGAATCAATAGATCTTCATCATAGTTACAGTTAGTAGGAAGTCGTTTCTGGGAATCAGTGTTGTAAGAAAAAACTCAACAATGTTTAATCTTGATGGTAATCAAGAATGAGAACTTCCACATTGCAGTGTGCAATCTACAGCACGGGTATATGTTTATCTTTAATAGCAGGTAAAGATTCCAAATTGTTTACTGTAAATTGAGTATACAATTGTGAATGAATACAGATGAAGAAAGTTTCAGTAATACCTATGTTGAAAACGCACATTCGCTGATAAGCAAACAATCCATACGTCTGGATTTTCATCATGTCCCTATGAGACTGAAAATAACACAACGAATAAAGTATAGAATTAAATATTTGGTGATATTCAATAATTTCGCTGCAATCTATTGACTGCTTTGTTCGTAATGCCAAAGTTAGTGAATGCACCAAAAAAAAATACATATCTTCCATAATTGTCACAATAAGACAGTATCCATAAGCCAGTGTTACAAAGGAGCAGTTGCAACTGTAACTTCTCCGTTTCCAGTGCATAGTATTTTATGATTGTACCCACCCTTCATAACCTGAGAAATGTAAATCAATTTGTCACTGAACACACTTTTCCTCAACCACTTAGAATCAGTTTCCTGTGTAATCACCCATTTATGCACCCAGTAGATGAGTGATAATACTGTCTTTGAGCTATACCTCATGGTAACAATGGAAACTGTGTACAGCTGATCTTATTTGATTGCTTTTCTTTCCCCACACTGTAGAACTGAAGCTATGTACCAGGTGCCAACAATGTGGATTAAAAAAGAGGAAACAGATGAAGTACAAACTGAGTTACACTCCATGGTAAGTGGCTTACTTGTATTTCTTCAGTGTTTTTCTGTGTGTAGTATCATAAGTGAATACATACAATTCATGTCATACTGCTGGAAACATGAGTAATTCTGTTTACTAAAAAACTGATGAACTGTCTTATATGTAAAATTTTGCACAGCGCATTGAAATTAGTGTTGTACTAAACCTCGCATAGAATTGAGCAAGAGTTTCAATTTGATGTTCAGTAAACATGGAAAATTTTAATGCACAACCCAATTATGCTGATAAAGTGGGTATGTTCTGCTCTGTATACACTTCTTTTAAGTAAGAACCTTAATGTGCAACTTACGAATAACTATGACTATTGTGAATGTGAGCAGTGCCATTAAATTTATAAATGGTATGGGTGCAGTTAATGCATTATTACAGTGTATCGTGCAATGGAATTGTAATTTATTTATTGATGATGTAAAACAAATTATTTGCGAATAATTTTGAAGTGACATTCACATGGTCAATAATCTGAGGAGTACATTTTGTAGTACTATTAACATTAGGTGTTGACTTTGAATATGTGAATAAAGTGTAAGTAGAACTCTCAGCAGTAAATATAAATTTCAGGCAAAGAATACATGGAAGCATAAATTGTTACACAGCCTGTAGGTGCAGAATGCAGATGCCGCTAGTATTTTTATTCTGACAATCAGAATTGAGGGTCCTGACACAATCACACAAACTACTTGTGAACTATCTGTGCTGAACATTTGTTTCGATATCCATGTCATTTCGGCAGCAAAGGTTTGGTGAAGCTATTGAGTTATACATTAAATATTGACAGGTTTGTTCATAACCACTTTCTGCATTTGCTGCACATTGTTACACAGGATACTCCAGTTACTGATGGAAATAATCTGACATATATTTGTCACTTAAAATCTGATGCAGTGCAACCATTTGTGGGGTATTCAGCTGTCAGCAGTCATACAAATTCACTTCGCGCCACTAGTATATTTATTCTGTAAAACAGAATTGAGGGTCCTGACACAATCATGCAAACTACTTGTGAACTATCTGTGCTGAACATATTTATTTGTTTCGATATAAATCTTGGGTGCAACTGCAGAAGTACTGTGATAGCATTAATGCCACATTTGCGTTTGAATATATGTGAGTGATTCATTATATTTCATTCAAACTTCGTGAACAGCTTGCAATTAATTTGACTAGCAGTATCACAACAGTAATCCTAAACCATCACTATGAGAATGATAGAAAGTAAATATACTAAATTTTATGAAATACAGTAAAAGAGTGGTTAGATCCAATAAAGTTCAGGCTGTGGCTTTGACCCCTGATGTAATGATGGTTTGGCATATGGAATATGTATGCACAACACATATTGTGTGAATGAAAAGCAGTTTGAACAGTCATTGATCTTGCACCTGAATGTGAGGACTATTCAAAAGCTAAAAGTTTAAAATGGGGTTTAGGATCCCATCCCCCCTTGAAACATATGTTGTGGTGAGAGACTGATCCATAGTGTAGCTGAAGGCCTAGCCTAGGTTGAAAGGTGGCAGTGTAGCTGTGAGCTGAGAAACCCAAGAAATATGAAAGCCAAATAAAGGATGTGGTAACAAATTGACCAGTAGCACAGCCTAATGTTTACCGAAAAATCCAGATGGTGCCCAGAATGTAACTTATACCCACAAGAAGTCTTCTTCTACATTGTGTCCTGTGTTAGTTAATGGACTGAACTTCCCTATGACTTCAAGAGATGCACGTTGACATTATATAAATTGAAAGCCGTGGTCTTTGTCTAATTAATTAAAACTTAAATTTTATTGGTGTATATTTTGGCCATGAGACTTGCTGTAAAGTAATGGCTCAAAATTTTTATTTGAAAATTATTGAAGCATTTTAATCAAAACAGACTTTATAAACATTTTACATTTTTATTCTTCATGTTTATATATTTATTTCAAACATAGTCACCCTGGCAGTGAACACTTTCCTCCCAATGAGACATCCTAGTTGTTGGTGTCATCACTGTAGAATCTTTGACTTTGTTGGCAGAACCCCAGCCTCACCTCTGCCCACACCAATTCATCACTATTATCCTTGAAGGTGTTCTTAAAGTTTTGGAAACAGTTGAAAATTCATTGGGTCAAGCTGGGACATTATGGAGGATGATCGATAATAATGACTCAAAGGTTGCAAGTGCAGAAACACTTCTGTATGGTCTGGCATTGTTATGCTGAAGGAGAGGGTGCTCCATGTGTGGATGAACTATTTGATTTTGTGCTCTGTTTTCTGAGGGTTTTCTCATGTGCCAACACAGTTAAATAACACACACCTATGTTACAATCTGCAGTTCAGAACTCTCCAGCAGGAGGGTGGTGCATATTGTGTCAGGAGAGTGGAAACATCGACAGAGCAGTACACATGACAAGTCATACTTCACTGATATTAAGAACAGAATAAAAATTTGGACTCATTGTTTTCCAGTACACAATTGTAATAAATCAATGCATTTGACAATTGCCTCGAATGTTGCAGAATAGTTCCCTTGGCATTGCCCAGCATTCATTTGGAAGTGATAATATTGTATCCATATTCACATCAGTCAAAACATTATAATCACTGATAGAATGGGGAATGCACATGATCAGAGTTTGACTGAGAGCAGATTTTGCTGGCCGGAAGGCTTGGCATGAGTATTTTGGAAAGTGCACAACTTGTTGGGTGTTTGATGAGTGCTGTGGTGGTTGTCTTCAACACATGGTGAAACAAAAGTGAAACCATGTCCAGACATTGTGGGATGGGACAAGCACCCCTCATGACAGGTGGTACATATCATAGGCTAGGCAGACTGGTAAAACAAGACAGGCAGCAAACTGTGGCATAACTAACATCAGACATTAATGCTGGGCAGAGTAAAAGTGTCTGCATGCACAATGCTCCAAACACTCCTAATGATGAGTCTGTGCAGCTGATGACCCATCAGTGTGCCAGTGTTAACGCCACAACATCGACAATTACAACTGAAATAGGCATGTAACTATTGATGCTGGATGTTGGCACAATGGCAGAGCATTGCCTGATGTGATGAATCCTGATACCTTCATCATGCCTTTGGGAGGGTGCATTTCTGTCACCCACAACAGGACCAGCTCCTTGACTCGTGTACTGGCAGGGCCTGCATTATACTCTGGGAAACGTCCATGTGGGCATCCATTGGTCCAGTGGAGCTTCTGTGAGACACTGTCAGAAAAGGAGTATTGTAAACTGGTTGCAAACCACACCCACCCCTTCTGTTGTGATCTTTAGTCCTGAGGCTGGTTTGATGCAGCTCTCCATGCTACTCTATCCTGTGCAAGCTTCTTCATCTCCAAGTAACTACTGCAGCCTACTTCCTCCTGACTCTGTTTAGTGCATTCATGCCTTGGTCTCCCCAAACGACACTTAAATCAGTGCTTGATGTTAACAAATTTTCCTTCTTCAGAAACACTTCCCTTGCCATTGCCAGTCTACACTTTATATCCTCTCTATTTTGACCATCATGCGTTATTTTGCTCCACAAATAGCAAAACTCATCTACTTCAATTGTATCATTTCCTAATCTAATTGCATAAGCAGCACCTGATTTAATTCATCTACATTTTGTTATACTCACTTTGCTTTTGTTTATGTTCATCTTGCATCCTCCTCTGAATTCACTGAACATTCCGTTCAACTGCTCTTCCAGGTCCTTTGCTGTCTCCGACAGAATTACAATTTCATCAGCAAACCTCAACATTTTTATTTCTTCTCCCTGGATTTTAATTCCTACTCCATATTTTTCTTTTGTTACCTTTACTGCTTGTTTAATATACAGATTGAACAACGAGGATAGGCTACAACCCTGTCTCACTCCCTTCCCAACCACTGCTTCCCTTTCATGCCCCTCAACTCTTATTAATGCCATCTGGTTTCTGCAGAAATTGTAAATAGTTTTTCGCTCCCCGTATTTGACAACCGCCACCTTCAGAATTTGAAAGAGTGTTCCAGTGAAGATTGTTAAAAGCTTTCTCTAAGTGTACAAATGCTAGCAATGTAGCTTTGTCTTTCCTTAATCCATCTTCTAAGATAAGTCATAGGGTCTGTATTGCCTCGCATGTTCCATTTCTACAGAATTCAAACAATCTTCCCCGAGTTCAGCTTCTACCAGTTTTTCAATTCGTCTCTAAAGAGTTCATGTTAGTATTTTGCAGCCATGACTTATTAAACTGATAGTTAGGTAATTTTCGCACCTGTCAGGACTTGCTTTCTTTGGGATTGCAATTATTATATTCTTCTTGAAGTCTGAGGGTATTTTGCCTTTCTCATACCTCTTGCTCACCAGATGGTAGAGTTTTGTCAAGGCTGGCTCTCCCAAGGCTATCAGTAGCCCTAATGGGTGTTGTCTACTCCCAGGGCCTTGGTTCGACATAGGTCTTTCAGTGATTTCTCAAATTCTTCATGCAGTATCATATCTCCAGTTTCATCTACGTCCTCTTCCATTTCAATAACATTGCCTGCAAGTACATTGCCCTTATATAGACCCCTCTAACCCCTCTATACAGGAAGAGTCACCTAACATTACCGCTGGATATATTTCGTAAACCACATCAAATACTGACGAATCGATTCCGCAGACCGAATGTGAGGAGAGGGGCTAGTGTAATTGGTTAATACAAATCATAAAAAAAATGCACGGAGGTATGTTTTTAACACAAACCTATGTTTTTTTTAAATGGAACCCCATTAGTTTTGTTAGCACATCTGAACATATAAACAAATATGTAATCAGTGCTGTTTGTTGCATTGTAAAATGTTAATTACCTCCGGAGATATTGTAACCTAAAGTTGACGCTTGAAACCTCCGACGTTCAGTTGCGTGTTGTAACAAACACGGGCCACGGTCGGCGAGCAGCATCTGCAGGGACATGTTTACGATGACGACTCGTGTTTACGATTGTGGCTGTAGTGCACTGTTGTGGTTTGGTCTAGCTGTCGCAGTGTCCGCATGTATTGCTGCTATTGTTATTCTGCATTCATCTCCGCACACAGACCAACTGTAGTACACGGTGTTACCAGACGTCTGTGATAGTGTAGTGTTGTAGGAACTGTGACCATGGTGTATTCGAACTCTGCAATCATATTGTTTTCATTATTAAACCTACTCCTCTGTTACCCCTATTTGATTTTGTATTTATAACCCTGTATTCTCCTGACCAGAAGTCTTGTTCCTCCTGCCATTGAACTTCACTAATTCCCACTTTAACCCATCCAGTTCCCTTTTTAAATTTTCTAACTGAACTGCCCAATTAAGGGATTTGACATTCCACTCTCTAATCCATAGAATGCCAGTTTTCTTTCTCCTGGTAATGAAACCAAGCGAGGTGGTGCAGTGGTTAGCTCACCGGACTCGCATTCAGGAGGACGACAGTTCAAACCCGTCTCCGGCCATCCTGATTTAGGTTTTATTTGATTGCCCTAAATCGTTTCAGGCAAATACCGGGCTGGTTCCTTTGAAAGGGCACGGCCGATTTCCTTTCCCATTCTATCCCAATCCGAGCTTGTGCTCCGTCTCTAATGGCCTCGTCGGCGGGACGATAAACACAAATCTCCTACTCCTCCTCCTGATAACAAAGTCCTGAGTAATCCCTACCCAGAGATCTGAATGGGGGACTATACATCCGGTATATTTTACCCAAGAGGACGCCATCATCATTTAACCACACAGTGAAGCTGCATGCCCTCGGGAAAAATTACGGCTGTAGTTTCCCCTTGCTCTCATCCGTTCGCAGCACCAGCACAGCAAGGCTGTTTTGGTTAATGTTACAAGGCAGTCCTTCATCCCGACTGTTGCCCCTGCAACTACTGAAAAGGTTGCTGCCCCTCTTTAGGAGCCACACATTTGTCTGGCCTCTCAAGACACCCCTCCATTGCGGCTGCAACTACGGTAGGGCTATCTGTATCGCAGAGGCATGCAAGCCTCCCACAAATGGCAAGGCCCATGATTAATGTTAGGTCCACCGCTTCATGACAATCATATTTCCCACTGATAGTGGCATTTTTCATCAAAATAATGTGCCATTTCACAAGGCCAGGAGTGTGATCGAATGGTTTGAGGAACACAGTGGTGAGTTCCAATTGATGTGGTGGCCAACTCACCAGCTCTGAACCTGGTCAAACACATCTGGGATGTGATTTAGCATAATGCCAGAGATCGTCCTCCTTCCAGAATTCATGGGAATGAGGTGACCTGAGTGTACAGATAGGTGCCAACGTTCTCCAGTGATCTACCAAGGCTTCATTGCTTCCATGCAACAGTATTTCCCCTCCCTGCTGTTATCTGTGCTAGAGGTGGACACATCAGCTTTTAGATGGGTGATAATGTTGGGGCTGGTCAGACTATGGCAGTTACCATTATTGGAAGTTGTGGTGATGATCATGGCACATCAGGTTCGGCCAAGTAGCACATGCCGCCCACGAGCCCTGTATGGCTCACCCTCCAGTCCGGCTTCAAGACACTGACTGCCTGTGAGATCCACGGTCATTCCTCATGACCCAGTGTGACTCCACAATGCTCACGAGCTCAGAGCTGTGAGAATTGATGTATGCCAGGCACATGGGACTGGAATTCAAAGAGGGAGCCCGCCATGGCTCAGCTTCCCCCACCAAATGAAAATCCCCCTTCCCTGCCATTAAGGAGTCCCTTACATCTGACTCTCCCTGACTTGGGTGATTCATGTGTGAGGCTTTACGCGTGCGTAAATTCAGAACCAGGATGTTCGATGGGCTCACGACCCTGACATTCTCACAGGCTATCAAGAACCGAGGAGTCAGCTTGCTAGCGAAACCTAACTGCCCTTTTTGAGCAATATTAGGCTTTTGGAGCAACAATCTGTCCCAAACCTCACCACTGAACCATCTAGCCCCTGATTGTAGCTGACGGCTAGCCCCTCATGGGCAATTTTGGTAATATGCCTAGCCTGGATCCAATTCTGCTGTATTACTGCTAGGGTGACTTGTTCTGCAAGGAAATCATTGATTGACACAGGTTGACAAGAGGAGAATTGACTGGATGTGCTAGCATAAGGGATACTGGAGCAGCCTTCAGAGACTTGGGTTGTGCAGTGTTCAAGACAAAATTGAGCCATGGTACTGACATGTCCCACTTTGTCTAAGCCTTGTTGTGGAAAATAAGCACAGCCTTCAACTTGCAGTTCATCTGGTCAGCAAAATATGCTGATAATAAGAATTGGTGGCCACATCCTTAATTCCATTGTCAAAGCAGAACCTTGTGAATAGCTGGGTAACAAAATCAATAGCATTATTACTAACAAGCATCCTGGGTGGCCGGTAAAGAGAAGAAATTCATAACAAATGCTGAATAGTTTCCAGGATGGTCACTCCTCTGTTCGGAATGAGTAAAAAAAAGGGAAAAGTCATTCATGATAACTAATAGGTGACTAACACCCACACACATATGAGGAAGTGGACCTATATAATCAGTAAAAAATTTATACATCAGGCATTCCTCATGGGTAGACTCCAAAAGCCCCTTGAGGGAGTTCGGGTTCAACTCAGCTCCCTTACTGCTGTCTCACTCACCCACTAACCACTGGACATCCTTACACAGGTAGGACTGTCTGATGTGTTGTCTTATCTTGACAACAGTTCTATAAATGTCTAAATGACTGCCCAGGTGGGATGGAATAGTGGTACTATCAGCTTGTTGGGTAAACATATTGTGGGGTTTGTCGGGTACATCCTTCACGAAAAAGCAGCCCTTTATGCAGACTGTACACCTGCACTTGTTGGGCTTGCAAGAACTTCCACCTAATACCAGCCATTCTGGGGTTCCCCTCTTGGTTGGTCTTCAGACTGATGAATAACTCTGGGACCTCTGTTAAGACCCCTGTTAACCAGCCGTGGCAATTCTCACCAGGACATGATCACCTTGCAATTCTTCTTTTGGACATGCAGTCCTGTAATACGTTGCACCTTAAACCAAAAAGCAGAAATACGAATGAGCAGTGGGCCCAATTTTGCCTAACCAAGAGCTTGATTGTCAGTCTCTAAACAATATTCCTGGTGTTCAAAATAAAATCTGAATTTTTCAAGGGCAAACAGAACCACCAAGGTTTCACATTCATATTTCGTTTCTGCAAGTGAAAGTTTTCAAGGTGCTTAGGCTGTAGGGCATCAAACCACCACACCTACCCTCCCGCTCTGTTCCTGCAGGAGGACAGCTGCTACTTTCTACTCAAGAAGAATAACAGGTGTCCGTCCACTAGAACGGGAGGTCAAAATTGGGTATGGCTAATGCTGGTGGCTTACCAAGTGCCACCTTAATGGCTTCAAAAGGTTCCTGATGACTTTCATCCCATTTGAAATTTCTTAAATTATTAAGGCATCCCTCTAATTTAGTAAAATTGGGCACAAACTTGCAAAAAAAAAAAAAAAAAAAAAAAAAAAAAAAAAAAAAAAAAATCCAAGCATATGAACCATGCCACATTTTTCTTATTTCTAGGAGCTGGGAATTTTTGCAAATTGCTAGTATGCTCCTGGTGAATTCTAATGCAATCAGTGGAACTAAGATGTCCCAAGAATGAAACCTATGTGCCAGTGTGATTTTAGATGGTTTGACAGTAAGTCCTGCCGCCCTCTGGTAAACCAAGACTGCCTCAAGATGTTGCAGGTGTTCAGACAGACTAGCACTAAAAATAACCATGCCATATAGGTAATTATACACACACTTCAACTTGAAATCGCCCAAAACACAATCTTGAAGGCAAGACAGAACAGCAACTCTCATTGACAATCAAAGAGCACCCTGTTAAAATCGTAGAGGTTCCAGTTTGTACAGAAGTCAGTAATATGCTTGGAATCCTCTGTTAACATGATCTGATTATATGCCTGATTGAGATCCTGGACAGTAAAATACTGACCCCCACTGAACCAAGTGAAAGAATTACGCAGATTGGGATGTGGCACAGATTCCAAATCTACCTTCTCATTGCTCGAACAGTCCATGGGTATACTGCCGGTTCATAGTGTCCAACAGGCTTAATATTTTGGCGATCAGACATGTCGCCATCGTCAGGTGCGCTGACGAAAGGAGCTCCTGAGGGCGGGTGGCCTGTGGGGGGAGGGGATTTAAATCTGCTGCCCGCCCTCAGGAGCTCAGTTCATCAGCGCACCTGACGTTGTTGACATGTCTGATCGCCGAAATATTGTGCCCATTGGGCACTATGAACCGTCAGTATACCCGTGGACTGTTCAAGCAACAAATACGCCGGGAGAAACTGAAGAATCACAATGTTCTCATTAACCGCATGATAACTCACAACTGGATGAAACACGCCACTGTAGCCCATAGATACTGAGAATATGGGAGAAACATAGGCTGAGGTTGAGGACCTGATGATCCCATCGAACAACAAATTGTTAGTCAAAGCACATATACATTTCATCTTTGATGGAGCAAGCGTCTTGAATTTTTCAGCTGTGTTAATTTTAAAATAAACAACCCTGCCTTGACAATCTAACTACCACATAGAAATTCACACCCCAAAATTAAGATTTTTAATTACTATCCACTTCACAGGCCAAGAAAATTTTCCAATAGTCAGTTTTGCCAACCAGAGGCAAAATTTTCCCAGTGAGAGCTCAACACCAGAAACACATCCTACACTTGTTCCTTATTGGTGATCCCCTTCTAAACTGCCTGTAATCTCGATCCCCATCCTGATAATGACACTTAAATCCCCATCACTTGTCTGTGAAACTCAGGCTTCAATAGTGGACACCAAAGCCTCTAATTCGCCAAAGGTTTGTATTTATTAGCAAAGGTAATCCATGAAGGGTCCTGTGGCTGCGTTTTCTCTAATATATTATTGAGTATTTGTATCTCTGTGATTTGCAATTCCAAAGCTGGAATGGCCATACACATTCATCTATGTACCTAGGAAAAGGTTCACGAGGAAACAGCACTAGCCACAAGTGTTTATGCTTGAGTGCACTCTTAATGAGGTGAGAATTTCAGCCCAATAATTTATTTACACAACATCCTCGGTGTTGCACTTTCCTGTAAAATTCAACTGAAAACACAGCTTAACATGGGGCAACAACATTATTGGAGATGGCCAAAGCGTCGGCATGAAACATAAATTTGACCGTGATCCACAGGATGGATTTCATCTGGCTTACATTCTATACTGAAAATTCCGTTACAGCTTGAAGCAGTAACATTATTTGGTAAGGTAATTTCTGAATGAATTCCCCTCTGGTCCTTTAAAGTTGTATGTAGCATTGGTACTACTTCCAACAGTTATTTGTTCGTGGTAGATTCTTGTTCATCACCTATTGCTCATAATTTGCTGACTCAACTTTGCAAGTCATGCACCTGCCCATGTAACTGCAGAGCTAATCTAACCTGCTCAGAATAGAGATTACATTGTAGAATATCCCACAAGCAATTATCCCAGTGGATAAAGTTGCCTGAATTCTATGTATTTGCTTATGGTGGGGCTGACTTCTTTCTAAACACTGTACATTCTGCCATAAGGTTGTCATGGATGGAGCTCCAGCAGCTTCTGCAACACCTCTCCCCCTGATGCAGTTGGTACTAATCACCAAGGGGTTTCCACACTGCCATGCAGACGAGCTATAAGTTTGGTAAAACTGTCCTTAAGTGGAAGCTGACACTTTTAATTTGTAAACTGTTGCTTCTTCAATAAGGGCAATCCGGGACAGTCACAGGACCCAATGTTCAGCAGCATCTCATGATGAATGACAGTACTAGGATACCGCCACCCTTTAGTTTCAGGAAAATAACTGTCCTCTGTTAGCAACCAAACAAACATCCAGCAGGAAAAGTGGAAATTAAGTGGAAGGACTGGACAGATAGGTATTCACATAATTCACTATTGTTTATTAAAATGTATTTATTTAAGAAAAATAACTAAAATCAGATACATTAGCAGACTTACAAACAGCACTCTGAACTTTCCAAATTTAAGACATTACACATCTTAGTTTACTACCAATTTAAATGAGGCAATAGTTAGACAAAAGCTGTTTTTGACACCAGTTTGTAGATTTTAGATTCAAAATTTCCAACTTCACAAACTGCAACTAGGCAAATGCTTCAACAAATGAACAAATAAATATTTGGAGACAGATGGCTCTTTAAGACAACACAGAAGGATAACTCATCTCAAATGTTAAAACTGAATAGCTATACTGGAAGAAAGAGTAATTTACAGCTGCCTTGGGACTACTAGAACGAGGAAATTCTTAAAATACACGTCCAAGGTCATCTAGATAATTTAATAAAGTAAACAGGTGCACTGATTTCTAGAGCTGCCTTCAGGCAGGCAGAGAGAGTCTCTTTAAATCTTGCCCCCCAGTGAGCAGTTAAGTAATTAATAAGTGAATGAGTGTGCAAGATTGATATAGCTGGCTTCAGACACAGTGAAAATACTATTAAGGTATACCATAGAAAATGCGTGAGTTATTCAATAAGTGAATGTACATGCGTAACAGTTCAAGAACGCAATTTAAAAAGGAGAACCAGTAATTAGTAGTCTGAACCACCTTGTAGCAATAAATAAATAAAAGGTGAGAAAAGGTCACTCCATGACAACTTTAAAATAAGTCGAACAATTGAATTTAGTAAGCAGTAACTAGCCTTGACATAGAATAAATTTCTTTTACTCTCCAGCTCACAAGTGCTCAGTGAACGAACATACAAAAAACCTTCAGAACTCAGTAACACTTGACTGTTTTACACACTTTTGCTTTTTCCAGCCTGTGAACCTCAAATGTGCAAGTTACCAACAGGCTATACTTTCGCAAATCTAGATGACATCTGAATATGACACGTGTGATTTACATAGAACCGATAAGCATGTGGCCATGCTAACAGGGATCAACACTATGAACAAGAAGAGCACTTGACTCAACAAACCTCCAAACTTCAAAATGTACAACATTTTAGTACAAATTTCAAACAGTAAGTTACATTACTTGGGTGAAGGCAGCCCAAGGGTAGCTTGCAGTGGCAGTCCATGACGCTGATGTACAGAGGCAATGTTATCACCCACACTATGATGATGAGCACACAGTGAGTCAAGGTCCAAGACAATCAGTGTACCACAACAGTAGAAAATTAAAACAGACTAAGGGAACATCTAAATTGCACTGTCATTCTCACTTAATACAACCACATGACCAAAGTAGTTCTGCAGATCAATGGACTTGTCAGATGATTTTCATCAAAAACTCGGTCTAAAGCTAAACATGGTCACACTTAAAACAGTGTTCAGGATTACCAAATCATTGAATCCACTGCTCAACATGGGGAATTGAATAGGAATAACAAGCTTATCTGGTTGCTAGACATTACCATAACCCCTTCCAAGGCAACACCACAAACTATTGTGTCGTGCAATACAACCCAAACCAGACAGTTTTTTCAGTTAAGAAAGCTCCTTGCATAATGTGACTTTCAGTGAGAAGAATCAACAGCAAATACAGATAGCCGAGACCACACAAATGTTCTGTCTTTTTTAACACCTGTGCCTACAACTATTAACTCGACAAAATGTTTAAAGAGCTACAAGTCGCTCCATTCTTTCAAGTTTGGCTGAAAGGCAAATGCTGTCTCTGTACCCTGCGTGGCTCTACAATGACACATGGCATCAGAAGCTCCGAGCAAAAGAAGTGACATACACCAGTTTGGGGTGGGAAGTCAAAGAGGGAGCCGGCCTGGCCTCAGGCAGTAATAATAATGAAATCGTTATCATTATTTGCACTATTATATTAGTATTATTGTAGGCAGTTAATTAATACAAAGATCAATTAATAACATGTTGCTGTGTTCTTTCTATCTTCTGCCCAAAATATCTCTTCAAAGCATCCTCTTTGCATACATCATCTTGCTTCATTATTTCGTTGGTACACTCTTTCCAAAATTTAAGTGGTCTACTGTGTTTCTAGCCAAGCCAACTAGCTCTGCAGATGATGAAGAAATTGATGAAATGTATGACGAGATAAAAGAAATTATTCAGGTAGTGAAGGGAGACGAAAATTTAATAGTCATGGGTGACTGGAATTCGTCAGTAGGAAAAGGGAGAGAAGGAAACATAGTAGGTGAATATGGATTGGGGGGGAAGAAATGAAAGAGGAAGCCGCCTTGTAGAATTTTGTACAGAGCATAACTTGATCATAGCTAACACTTGGTTCAAGAATCATAAAAGAAGGTTGTATACCTGGAAGAATCCTGGAGATACTAAAAGGTATCAGATAGATTATATAATGGTAAGACAGAGATTTAGGAACCAGGTTTTAAATTGTAAGACATTTCCAGGGGCAGATGTGGATTCTGACCACAATCTATTGGTTATGAACTGCAGATTGAAACTGAAGAAACTGCAAAAAGGTGGGAATTTAAGGAGATGGGACCTGGATAAACTGAAAGAACCAGAGGTTGTAGAGTGTTTCAGGGAGAGCATAAGGGAACAATTGACAGGAATGGGGGAAAGGAATACAGTAGAAGAAGAAGGGGTAGCTCTGAGGGATGAAGTAGTGAAGGCAGCAGAGGATCAAATAGGTAAAAAGACGAGGGCTAGTAGAAACCCTTCGGTAACAAAAGAAATATTGAATTTAATTGATGAAAGGAGAAAATATAAAAATGCAATAAATGAAGCAGGCAAAAAGGAATACAATCGTCTCAAAAATGAGATCGACAGAAAGTGCAAAATGGCTAAGCAGGCATGGCTAGAGGACAAATGTAAGGATGTGGAGGCTTATCTCACTAGGGGTAAGATAGATACAGTCTACAGAAAAATTAAAGAGACCTTTGGAGATAAGAGATCCACTTCTATGAATATCAAGAGCTCCGATGGAAACACAGTTCTAAGCAAAGAAGGGAAGGCAGAAAGGTGGAAGGAGTATATAGAGGGTTTATACAAGGGTGATGTACTTGAGGACAATATTATGGAAATGGAAGAGGATGTAGATGAAGACGAAATGGGAGATAAGATACTGCGTGAAGAGTTTGACAGAGCAATGAAAGACCTGAGTCGAAACAAGGCCCCGGGAGTAGACAACATTCCATTAGAACTACTGATGGCCTTGGGAGAGCCAGTCATGACAAAACTCTACCATCTGGTGAGCAAGATGTATGAGACAGGCGAAATACCCACAGACTTCAAGAAGAATATAATAATTCCAATCCCAAAGAAAGCAGGTGTTGATAGATGTAAAAATTACCGAACTATCAGTTTAATAAGTCACAGCTATAAAATAATAACACGAATTCTTTGTAGACGAATGGAAAAATTGGTAGAAGTGGACCTCGGGGAAGATCAGTTTGGATTCCGTAGAAATGTTGGAACACATGTGGCAATACTAACCTTACGACTTACCTTAGAAGAAAGATTAAGAAACGGCAAACCTACGTTTCTAGCACTTCTAGACTTAGAGAAAGCTTTTGACAATGTTAACTGGAATACTCTGTTTCAAATTCTGAAGGTGGCAGGGGTAAAATACAGGGAGCGAAAGGCTATTTACAATTTGTACAGAAACCAGATGGCAGTTATAAGAGTCGAGGAGCATGAAAGGGAAGCAGTGCTTGGGAAAGGAGTGAGACAGGGTTGTAGCCTCTCCCCGATGTTATTCAATCTGTATATTGAGCAAGAAGTAAAGGAAACAAAAGAAAAATTTGGAGTAGGTATTAAAATTCATGGAGAAGAAGTAAAAACTTTGAGGCTTGCCAATGACATTGTAATTCTGTCAGACAGCAAAGGACTTGGAAGAGCAGGTGAACGGAATGGACAGTGTCTTGAAAGGAGGATATAAGATGAACATCAACAAAAGCAAAACGAGGATAATGGAATGTAGTCAAATTAAATCGGGTGATGCTGAGGGAATTAGATTAGGAAATGAGACACTTAAAGTAGTAAAGGAGTTTTGCTATTTAGGGAGTAAAATAACTGATGATGGTCGAAGTAGAGAGGATATAAAATGTAGACTGGCAATGGCAAGGAAAGCGTTTCTGAAGAAGAGAAATTTGTTAACATCGAGTATAGATTTAAGTGTCAGGAAGTCGTTTCTGAAAGTATTTGTATGGAGTGTAGCCATGTATGGAAGTGAAACATGGACGATAACTAGTTTGGACAAGAAGAAAATAGAAGCTTTCGAAATGTGGTGCTACAGAAGAATGCTGAAGATAAGGTGGGTAGATCACGTAACTAATGAGGTACTGAATAGGATTGGGGAGAAGAGAAGTTTGTGGCACATCTTGACTAGATGAAGGGATTGGTTGGTAGGACATGTTTTGAGGCATCAAGGGATCACAAATTTATCATTGGAGGGCAGTGTGGAGGGTAAAAATCGTAGAGGGAGACCAAGAGATGAATACACTAAGCAGATTCAGAAGGATGTAGGTTGCAGTAGGTACTGGGAGATGAAGATGCTTGCACAGGATAGAGTAGCATGGAGAGCTGCATCAAACCAGTCTCAGGACTGAAGACAACAACAACAACAACAACTGTGTTTCTGTCAGTAAGGTGATTTACAATCAGAAACTATTCTATGGCTGCTAATTAGCTAATGTTTTCAACAAATGTCTATACCTGTTTAATGATCTCCTTTTTGTGTTATCACTGATTCAGTTGTCTTCATTCCAGAATGTAGATCAACTTTACAGGTTCTTTCAGTCTTGATATGTTGATGCTCCTTCATAATGTTTCCAGAACTCTGCCTTCTTTTGAGATTAGCATGTAAAACCCATCATCCTGATCCATAGAATAGGACTGGTTTAACATGTAGCCTACACTCTTATCTCACAGCTAGAAATGTGGTTGTTCCACCAAAAGGATTTCATGAAGTTAGAACACTAGTAAATAGTGTGCCAAGGTAGGGGGTGTGTGTTTTTTAATAATATTATTGTAAATAAGTGTTCAGTGAAACAAAAGCTTTCTTTGTAACTGTTCTAGACATTTTATGTTTCTGATTGTAAAAGTAGTATGAGTGACATGGCACTTGACAGTCCAGTTCCTGCTCCCTCACACAGTTCGTGTGCACTGTATTGTGTCGTTTGATATGAACGACATTGATGTCAGTGTTTCAGGTAGTGGCTGTGTTATTTCATTTGTTTGTATATGCAGATAATGAAACTAGAAAATATGATTGAAAATAATAGCATAGGGAGAACGCTGAAGTGCGAGATCATAATCAATTTTCAAAGGTGTCTGTAATCAGTCTTACAATTTTTTATTACCTCCCATTGAAATAGACCATAGTGAACGTGTCACCAGAATGTCAAACTAAGAACGTTTATCCAGAACTACTATTTAATTCTTACGAAGTCTGACAGTTGGGCTTTGTACATATGACACACTTATATTATACGAGAGGACTGTGACTGCTTAAATGCACTTATTACAGTTTATTTTTACCACAGGCTCAGGTTTACCCATTCAGCATGAATGTAAAAGAAGAGTAGGAGGAGGGTGAGAATAAAGAGGTAATTTTAGAATTTATGACTGCATGGAATTAATCATTGCTGAGTTGGGGTGAAAATAATGAGATGGTTGGCAATTGTGTGTCTATTCACTTTAGCAGTCTTGTTTTTACTCTTAGGGTAAAGATGACAACACTTACAGAATTTTTGTGTGTCCCAGGCTGGAAACAAGGAAACAGGTAAAATAGAATATTTTGTTACACTTAACCCCATGTGGATTTAAACACTATCTTTGAGCAGGTGAAATAGTTTAGCTTGTAAGTTTGTAGAATAGCTTCTGTACGTTATAAGCACAAACTAGAATTGCGTTGATGAAGTTATATGAAAATTGGTACCAAGACTCAAGCCATGATCCTGTTTTAATGGGCAGTTAACTTAATGGTATCATGTATGTGAACTCCAGCACTGGATGTTTTTATTTGTTGCGTGATACTGCTGTGGCAATTACAGAATCATTCAAGGGGAACCTAAACAAAGTAGTGCAAAAGAAGCAGGTGATCCTAACCTACTGAAAGGGGCTAAGACGTCTGTGCATACATTGCAGGTGGTATGGACAGGCAGTCTTTTAAAGTACTTTTGAACAGTTTTCTTAAAGCTGTTGTAAACTGCTAGTTTAACAACCCACACAGAATTGAAAGAGGGCTTAGTGATCATGATGCCAGCACAGCAACAGTGGTAAATGAAGTTAATGAATTCTTCAAGAAGGCTAGGAGAAAAGATTTTCTAGAAAGAGCAGGTAAGTAGATCTTAGCATCCCATTTAAACAATGAGTGAATGTCATTTACTTTGAGTGTGATGTATGTAGAGGAATATGGGAAAACGTTAAATGGACTGTAAATCACACACTGAATAAGTATGTGGTGAGTAACTGGATTAGAGACAGAAAAGACCCTCTGTGGTGTAATGCCAAAATTTGAAAATGCTGAGGAAGCAGACTGTTCTACACTAAGTACAGAAAAGAATGCAGAATGGTGACAGGCGAGAGTTACTGGAAATTTGTGCTTTTTGTAAAACTATCACTGCATGAAGCATACAACTACCATCGTCATACATGAGCAAGAGATTTTACTGAGGACATGAGACATTTCTGGTTCTTCATAAAATCACTGAGTGAAAGATTTCTATTCATGCAGTCAATGACCAGTGTGGTGTGGCTTTCAAGGAAAGCTGGAGTTTTAAAGTTTGTGCAGGAGGATAATACAAACATTGAAATAACAATGTCGCACAGACTCATGTATTGGGGACATAGTAATAGGCTCCCTGGAGTAGAGAAACAGCTGGAAGAGTTGAAAACAAAATAGTTGCCATGTCCAAACAGAATCACAAATCATTTCTCCAGAGAGTAAGCTACAGCATTGGCCTCTTACTTAGCTTGCATTTATTGCAAATCTCTCACTTAGTGCAAAGGACCAGGCAGCTGGGAAGTAGTTCAGGTGGCTTCTGTATATAAGAATGGTAAAAGAACATACCTGCAAAATTACAGACCAATATCCGCAACACTTATTTGCTCCAGAGTTCCTGAATAAAATTATTTTTCTTGAGACAGAAAAGTTTCTGTTCACAAATCAGCATGGATTTTGTGGAATACTCATCTTGTTCTTCTTTCAAATTATATACTGTGAACCATGGATGGCGGGCAACAGGCTGGATTCCACATTCCTACATTTCCAGAAAGCATTTGACACAGTGCCCCATTGCATGCTGTTAATGGGGGTGTGAGCATATGGAATAGGTTCCCTGATATATGAACTGCACAAAGACCTCTCAAGTTACAGAGGCCAGTATTTTGACCTCCACAGAGACTGTTCCTTAGAGACAAGAGTATCATCAGTAGTGCCACAGAGAATAGTGCCATATCTATATATGAAATGATCTGATGAGCAGCATTTTGTGTCGGTTTGCTGATGGCATTGTGTGTGGGGGAAGGGTCATCACTGAGTGACGACGAGGATACAAGGTGACTTGGACAGATTTTTATTTGCTGTGATGAATGGCTGGTGTAGAAATCTTCAAGTGGATGTAGATGAGTAGGAAAAAGAATCCCATAATGTTAGAATACAACACTGGTACTGTACAGATTAACAGTCTGGTGAATAAAAAGTCAAGGCATTATATTGCAAAGTGATATAAAATGGAACAAGCACATAAGGATAGTAGTACGATGGGGAATGATCAACTTATGTTTACTGAGAAAACTGTTGTTCATCTGTGAAGAACACCACATATAGAACACCATACAAACGCGTAGTAGTAGAAGGTACCATCCATCATGCACCATTTGGTGGCTTGCAGAGTTTTTATGTAGATGTATATACACAGCAACCAGAAAGAGGCTAATCAAATTGCAGAGTCCATGTGGAAATAGTTTTCATCCTTTTTAAGTTTGGAAAGCCTGAACGCTGCTGAACCTGGGAAGAAGTATCTTCAGCTGTTTGCAAACTGAGGGCAGCTCCTCCATCTGCACACAGCATGCACACATTATATCCTATGTGCTACTACTATTCGAAAATTAACTATAAAAACACACAGAGAAGGCAAACCATCTAACTTGTTACTGTTCTGATGTTTCACCAGTGGCGGCTAATGAATTACTGCGCTCTGTAGCTGTTAGTTCAAAAGAATTGACAGCTTTGAAACAGACTGCGAATACACCTTAAAGTTACTAAAATATGGGATGCTCCTCCTGACAACAAAAACATAGAAGGAATGTAATCATAAAATGAGAGAGAGAGAGAGAGAGAGAGAGAGAGCGAGAGAGCGAGTTACATATGTAACTTGTTTCTGAAACATCCCTGATTAAGTTATGGTATTGTTAGCTGTTGAACATGTACCAGCTTAAGCTTGGTTTTAAATAACTGTAGCCTAATGCATACATGTTACTTGGTTTTGACTGCTATGGATCTTTGTCAGAAATTGGCTGCTTAATAAGGCTACATTCAGGGTGTAGAGATTTTTGATTAAACAAGATCATACAAGTTAGCCCAAAGTAAAGTTACATATTTTTGCTAAACATAAATGGAAGGAGTCACTATCATTGAAAAATAAATTATTATTCATATCTAATCTTGACACATCAAATATGCGTGTGTTGTCTATTCTTTTAGACATGTTCAAGGGGACAGACAGCATTGTGATCCTGCAGCCACAATGACTCAGCAAAAAGGACATAGATACATTAGTTGTCTGGGCATTAATTTACATAAATGGAGAAGATTGAAAATTTGTACTGGACCAGGATTGGAACCTGAGTCGTGCTGACTAGGCGAATGCACTGACAACTAGGCCATCTGGACACTGTGGTCATCACATCTGCATGGACAGTTCTAGCATTCTACCTGTCAGACGCAAGTTCTCAACTTAATCACCCGCTACCAATGCAGTGCTCATGCTCATGATCCTCATTACACATGGTTCCTGTAAGAGTTCAAACGTGGTGTGAATCTATACAGAAAGGATCATTGGCTGACATCACCTTAATTATGTATGTGGTATCTGTTCTTTTGGACATGTCAATGTATTGTCACATCCTGTTCCAACAATCAGAACATGTTTTCCATACTGCAATCATTTGGCCAGTGTTGTGGACATGAACGTGTAATACTGGCATCCCATATGTAACATAATTTCTTGGTGAAAGCAATTTTCACAATATGATATAACTTTGGGTTGCTGGGGTCAACCCACAACATTGGGGACACACATTCAGCCAGTGATATATTACTCCTCTCACTGTGCCATTACAATCAACACTCTGTTGTGGAGCTGCATCACTGCATCTGAAAGCAGCAACAATGCATATTGGGAGCATTAAGTGATTGACTACCAATACCTGGTATCTTCTACTGGTGTGAGTATAATATGCTTATCTTTTGGTAGGCAATAGTGCATTCCTTACAGTGCTCTGCTGGTGTGTCACATACAGCAGTTTGAATCTTTCTAAACTGAGAGAACCAGTTTCTGGTCATTCAAAACAAAAGATAACTGTGCAACAGACTGAACGAATCTACAAATTACAGTTTTGTAAACATACTAACAGAATATGTAGTGGAGATCACAAAACCAATAAAAGGTCTGATCTGAGTCTTAAGCTCTGCTCCAATTGGATGATAGTAGTTCATCCATAACTTGACTCTACAAATTAAAAGATATTCTTTTGCCTCACTAACAAATGTTCATTGCCTCTTCAGCCAACAGCAAAAAAGTGAGTGTGGGATGTCCTCTGAGCCCAACCAACAAATTTTGTCATTGCACATGAGCCACAGTTTGGAGATGGCCAAAAGAACTTAAACCAGATCTCATATGAGACAGTGGCGGATAGAGAAAAACCACGAGGACAGGGCGCTAAAGATATCTTGAACTACCTTTCCTTTTATGGAATAAAAAATTATCAAGTCACATGCAAATTTTGAGAAAGTTTTATTTAAACTGATTATAGACAGATACAAGACAATGCCATCTTATGATATTAAAAAGTTACAATTGTGGTTCTCTTCCTTAATGTGCGCCTGTTCTTCCTGGAAAATTGGTTAATTACATCGTCAATAGGACAATCGATGTTCGGGTGAATGTCCAACAGAGCTAAGCCATGAAGTCGATCCTCCTTCGTTGTTGACCTCTGCCATGTCTTTGTATGCCGCAATGTTGAGAAACTTCTGTCTAGTGTAGCAATAGATGCAGGTAGACAAGCAAATATTTTGTACAGTGTGTGCAAAGCAGGATAGTCAGATCTAGGACAGACAGACATCACTTCTGTAACAGAATCACAATCATTAACGACATTTATTCTCCCTTACTTGTGTTGAAGAATCTCTCCCATTACTCTCTTTTTAATCGCAAAGTGTGATTCTTCTTCGGGGAACGGTGGTTCAGTTAAGCACTGATTCAATTTATGTGCCAGATTATTACCACCGTGTTTCAGTAGTTATGAGGGCAAAAGTATGTTGAATTTTAAATGATAAATGTTTTCTTCAGCAAAATGTTCTCTCATGTCAGTCGTAACATGCTCCAGTGTTAGAATAAAAAACAGTTCGTTTCCAATATGTCATAGCATCATCATTATGATCGCAGTTTTCCCTGTGTCTTTGTCTGCCTGAAAACAAGGAACACTCATCTCCACTTCTAACTCTTCCACCAGTGCCTTCGCCACATCAACAATATGAGCAAAGTGGCTATCAGCATTAGCCCTCATGCAGATGTACACCTTGAGCATTGAATCTAATTTTGCTTTTGCCATTGCGATGTCCAAGATAGGGGCCTTGTAAGATTTTGCTGTCTGGATATTTTATACCCATAACATCACTCAGTGTAAAGATTGTGATAAGAAACTTGCAATTAGAGAGAGCTTGAGGAAAAATATTGTATTTTGCAGCCGTTGTTCTATCCCTCCAACACTGTATTTCCTGAAGAACTTTGCAAACTGTTCAGAGATCAACTGTGAATTGAAAAACAGCATCATGTTGCTCAACCCATCTCATTTGACAGTGTGACTGCAGTGAGTGTTGTAGCCCTCAAGGTTGCAAACCGCTTGCTAGATGCTGTAAAGAATGATACTCCTTCTTCAATAGTACCAAGTGAGTTTCTCACACTTGCAACTTTCAACTGTGAGAGACGGTGAGGTTGAGCTGATGACTTCGATACAGTGCTACTTGCACATTGATAGCTTTCTTTTTTATTCTAGCCACAGCTCCTCTCAATTCTGACGTATTAACTGAGCAACTGTACAGCCTATACCCACACAGCTCTCCAGGGACAGAGAAAGGCTTTCCATTTTCCTTAGAACCTTAGTACCTGATACTTCACCAGTAGTGCTATGTACTTCATCTGGATTTTTGTGAAGTTCGTCGATGTTCCCACTGCAATCGTTGTCTTTATTGATGTCAATGATATGTAAAAATCTTCGTGTAATTCCCCATCATGATCAACATATATTGCAGCTAAACTCAGCTGGGCGATGAGTGCTATGCCTGCAGTCTCATCAAAGATTATGCTGTAATAACGAGAATCTTTGATTTCCTCCAATATTCTCAATAACATCTCTGTTTCACAGCATGAAATAAGTTAGTTACATGTTGTTTTATGTATGTAAGTGGCATTCGCTTTAGTGGTCTCAAGGTGATGTTTCAGTTGCAAGTCACCAGTGTCAAATCTGGATCGTAGAAGAGTTCTAAAGTTTCCCTTGTTATGTACTATACTTTCACTATAATTTTCTTTTTATAATAGACTCGCATCATTTCTATGCCCTGCAGGGGAATATTTTGCTTTACATAAAATATGATTATTTATGTTATAGGTTTTCCCTAATACTTTTCATTCTCTGTCTCGACAGTTGATTTATCGCATAAAGTTTGCATTCCTCTTCTTGTCAAAAATAATTTTGCATCTGTTGACACTTCAACATGGTACATGAGCTGAGAGTGAGTCTCAAGGTCACCATCTTCACAAGTAAGTTTGCAAACTTTGTTAGTGGTTCAGTCACAAATTTCTTGACGATAATGGTTTTCTTTCCTCCAGCCATTTTATTATTCATAAAAGTTGAACAGTTAATGCAAAGAAGGCCCATTTTAACTTGTGAGAACATCAGCCATGGATACTTATAATGAATTCTACTCTGTAAATGATGAAAGTCTATATGAATGCAGCTTGCCGCTAACTTGGTGTAATGTTTTGTCTGTACAGAAGTGTATCTGTCGCCTTTATCACTCTTTCACCCTCACACATAAATCGGTACAATAAAGTCAGGGCTTCGTGTTTTCTTATTAGGCTGATCCGTGAAAAGACAGACAAACAATTATGCTAATGGAGGATTCTGAGTAATTTCTCGAATTCCATTCACTCTCTCTCTCTGTACTTTATCTGTGTACAGTTTGAAAATATTAATTACGTGAAATCAGCCTAGTAGAATCTCTGGTGGAGCCCTTCGTCTTAATGTTCAGCGGCTGGCTTGCTGGAAAAGATCTTTACATTTGTTATTATTAAGCGCTGCATTCAGTTGGGAAAATCGATCGTTTGAACAATTCGTTCAGTTTACGACAGATCTAAAATTTCAGATGTGGGCGAAGCCTTTTGGACGATTTATAAAAAACTCAGAGATTGCAGGCTCTCTTCGTCACAGCTGGAACTTCCCAATTAATTACAGGGCCCAGACAATCATCAATGTTTCAGACAGAGAACTCATTCGTCATTCACTCTAGAATAAAATGGTCACAAACCTTATTTCTGAAGAAAATTGTATATTGAATCCATTTCCGTACATGTTCCGTTTTCTGTTGGTTCCAAGTCTCATGTAATTTTCTTTTACAGGTTTTTTTTTTCTTCTTTACTTATCACGCTAGCGGCACAAACTTTCCTAACTCGCTTTAGCGCGAAGAAGAGTAAATAAATCTCCTTTAGCAATCCGACAATCTTCCAACCGATACTTCCGAAGCTGTTCCTGTCTCTCTCCATAATAACCATGGAGCATACATCTCTGTACCTCTGTTGTTCCAAAGAATAAACGTACTAGAAAAATACCTTGGCGTCGACGAGCTGTCGGCGCATATATTACTAGAAAATCTGATCAGATACTTTTCAAACGTAAATACATGTGGATGATTTGGTTGACCATTATTAATTATTGCGTGGTAGAGGGTAATTTTCCGTGGGGAGATTACATACTGTTCAAAGTGATTATGGTACACTTGTCTGCATTCAACGCATCCTCTATTGTTGTGCCCGGAAGTAGGAAAGATAAAAAATTTATCAGGTTTTCTTGGAGCTGTGAAAAGCTTGTGTTTTATGTCATCACTAAAATTTCCTGATGCTAATATATCCAAATAATTGCCCATATCTGTGGGATTAAAGGAATCAGCTGATGAACTTTGTTGTGGAAGTTTCGACAAATGCTTTTTGTTGTGGAAGTTTCGACAAATGCTGGGCTCTGCCATTACGTCTGGTGGTGGTTTTTGTGGCTCAATGGTGACCAGAATCTTCAAATGGTTTCTACTTTTTTTCGTATTACATGACAATCTATTTTATTATGTTGTTACGATGCAAGTAAATTGGGTGCCAATTATTCTTGAATAAACAATTTATTTACACTGGAAAATATTGGTTTCCATACAGAAAAATGCAGTAAAAGAAAATTATTAACACAAATATATTTGTGCACCTGCTAATACTGCCACTGCAGAAGAGCTGTATTTGTCGCACACATTGTACTGCTCAATTAGCTTTTTTATTTTAATTTTATTTGCAGCAAATGCTAAGAGAATCATGGCCCAAAAACTTAATTTGTTGTGCCACTGCTTGTGTAGGTATAAATTTGTGATACTGGATATGGTGGATGCAGAGAAAGTTCACACATCAGGTAGGAGATTTCAATCATGGAAGAACAAATTCTGATGTAACAAGAGGGAAATTGTTGTAAACTTAACTTTGGGGGCATATCTAGACATTCACTGACATATATAATTGTACCAAGGGTGTGGCTGTGTCATTGGATCATTTGACTAGGAAAAGTGGTGGAGAGTAAACCAGTTGCGAATTTTTAGTCTACTGCACATAAAACAAGTGGTCACTGCGTTTTACGTCAAAGATCATTCCTTGTGCCTGTTCATTATCATGGAAAATTTCTCTTTAATTTAGGATTACTAGTACAACAACCATGTGTCCAGATGGCATATATGTGAGTTGTTTTCTGTGACTTCTGAAGGCTTGCTAGTGGTGCAAGCAAAACGATTAAATTTATTTTTATTTGTACAGATTTAGAACAAATTCACAATTTAATTGAAATGTAAAATAACATAAATTTGTAACTTATATAGCCTCCATAATTCACCACATCACTACTGTGACTGTGACACTGGAGAGAAACAAAGTTGTCATGATCTCTTACTTTGTACAATAAAGATATGGCATTGTTTTTCATAATGAAGGAACTTTTATTTAAGGAAAACTAGTTGACTACTAGGCTTCACCTGGCTATATATTTACTCCACTTCTAACCTACTCCACCCCTATTATTTGTGGCGGTTAAGTGTCTGGATTTGGGCATGTCTTCGCATTGCAACACGAGCCTCATCTGTAGAGATTGTGGATGAGTACTGCATGCAAATGACCCATGTGCCTCTCACCCCATTTGTGTCCACTGGTGGAAAGCACTACACTCCCTGAAACTTCCTGGCAGATTAAAACTGTTTACTGGACTGAGACTCGAACTTGGGACCTTTGCCTTTCGTGGGCAAGTGCTCTACCAAGCACGACTCATGACCCATCCTCACAGCTTTAATTCTGCCAGTACTTCGTTTCCTACCTTTCAAATTTCACAGAAGCTGTTCTGTGAACCTTGCAGAACTAGCACTCTTGGAAGAAAGGATATTGCGGAGACATTGCTTAGCCGCAGCCAGGGAGGGGGGGGGGGGGGGTTTCAAGAATGAGATTTTCACTCTGCAGCGGATTGTGTGCTGATATGAAACTTCTTGGCTCAGTTGGTAGAGAACTTCCTGCGAAAGGCAAAAGGTCCTGAGTATGAGTCTCGGTCCGGCACACAGTTTTAATCTGCCAGGAAGTTACATATCAGTGCATACTCTGCTGCAGAATAAAAATCTCACTCAGGTAACACCCCACAGGCTGTGGCTAAGCAATGTCTGTAATATCCTTTCTTCCAGGAGTGCTAGTTCTGCAAGGTTCGCAGGAGAGCTTCTGTAAAGTTTGGAAGGTAGGAAACGAGGTACTAGCTGAATTAAAGCTGTGAGGATGGGTCGTAAGTCGTGCTTGGGTAGCCCAGTTGTAGAGCTTCTGCCTGCAAAAGGCAAAGGTCCTGAGTTCGAGTATCAGTCCAGCACACAGTTTTAATCTGCCAGAAAGTTTCATATCAGCATGCACTCTGCTGCAGAGTGAAAATCTCATTCTACTACACTCTCTGCTCACCAGATTATGCTATTTTCTAGAGAGGGAAGAAGATAGAAGAACACAAGACTCAGGACAAACCTACTGACAAAGAGGCCAAAATGAAGTGCAAGCAGTTGCCCCCCCCCCCCCCCCATCCCTCCCCAGCATTTACAACAATGTTACATGCTACAGCTACAAAGATATTTCCACTTTGCTGATGGTACTCCTGCATGTTACTCTTTCTGTAGTGGTCCCTCAGGGCCACTCAACCATCCCTGCCCCCCCCCCCCCCCCCTGATTGTTTGGGGATCAATTGCTTCCCATCCACCAGGGACATTTGTCCCCACCCCCAGCCTCAGATGAATAAGCTGCTTCTGGCTTCCCTTGCCAGGAATGGGTCCTCAGGGACAGTTCATTCTTGGGTTACATTGGTCTACAACTGGACAGCAAGTGGCTGAAGGATCCACAGGCTGTTGGTCGCCATGCTTCAGGATCATCATTTTTACCTGAAACTGATTCAGAGAAGTTCTTGCCATCATCAAATCCTCTAAGAAGAGGAAATACAAGAAAAGTGCTTCACCGAGTAGGACCTTCCAGTGGACCTCCACTCCAGCAGATCCCACCTGTTCAACTCCTGTGGCCAAGGCAGAGATTCCAGCAACCGCTCAGGCCCCAGTTTGCATCACTCAGTGGAACCCGGAACAGAGTTTGCACATGTGTTCTGGATACACTCTATAGCAAACTTTTGCCTGTAGATACACCTTTGGGCAGTTGGGGTAAGTGCATTTCAGGGTAGTACTGTCTGCAGTCTTGACCTCCCTCCTGATGAAGCATCTCACGATATATTGTTTGCATTGGTGTCTCATCTCACCCCATCTTTGCTAATCTTGGGCAATTTCAGCACCCATAACCCTTTGTGGGTCTTAACCACGATCACTAGCTGGCACTTACTGGCACAACTTGAACTTTGACTCTTAAATACTGATGCCCCCACACACTTCAGCATGGCACACAGAGTTTTCTCAGCCATTAACCTTTCCACTTGCAGCCCTTGGCTTCTCCCATCCGCTGGGATGTTCATGATGACCTGTGTGGTAATGACCGTTTCATATCTTCCTGTTCCTCCTTCCACATCACTACCCTGGATGCGTGCCCAGAGGGGCTCTCAACTTTGCTGACTGGAGTGCTTTTGCCTTTGCTGTCGGCCTTAACTCCCCATGGCTTCGAGACATCAACAAGGCAGTCTAGAATGTAATTACAGCCATTCATTTGGCAGCTGATTTAGTAATCCCTTGTTCCTCATGCCTGCCCTGACATGAGAGTACCTCGGCAGTAATCAGAAACTACAGAGGCCATTAGCAATAGCAGCTGAGCTCTCCAGCACCGTAAGTGGCACAAATCGATGGAGCATATCATCCACTTTAAATGGCTTCGTGCCCGGGACTGCCACCTGATAAAACAATGTAAACAAGAATGCTGGGAGCTGCATGTTTCAACCATCGGACCACACACCTTTCTTTCGTGGGTTTGACCTAAGATGAGATGTCCTACATATACTAGTAGATGCTAGAAGGTGTATCTGCTATTACCTTGAAATTGCACTGTCTCCACTGACCCAGATACGATTCCTGAACATTCTACTCTGCATATGCTCGAGTCACAGCATCTGAGAATTATCTTTGTGTCTTTCATGTTCTCAAGCAATGGGTGGAGCAAAAGCAATATCTTTTCCTACATGCCACCTGGAGATGAATAAAGCTCCATTCACATAGTGGAATTCGTCAGTGTCCTAGCCCTTTGCCCTGATACAGCCCCAGGTCCAGGTTTCATCCACAACCAAGTGATGAAGCACCTATTCTATAAATATGACGCTCAGTATACAGTGGAACGACACATCGCTCTATCACAAAAAGGGAAAAAAACAATGAATTCATTGTGTGAATAGTGCAACAAGTGTGTTATGAAAGGTATGTTACGCGTAAAGTGCAATTTCTGGGTGCATGAAAAGTGCGCAAAAGTTAAATCTAAAACTCGTAAACGACGATTCTCTGTGGACATGCCCAGTACGTTTACGAAGTGAAACAATCAACCTAGAAAGTATGATCAAATTGAAGGACGAAATAAACTGCTGCAAAATGATATTGAATCGCTTAGGAGTGGAATTGTGTGTCTCAAGGAAGCAAACGCGAAGTTACTAAGTGGTTTGGCACCCTGTGTTTGTGAAAATCCAGTACCAAACACAGAAAAAAAATTTGAAAATTCTTGTGTGCAATCTTGTGTGCAAAAGGAACATTGAAAATTCTCATGGGAAAAATACAACCGAAAAAGATGCAGAGTTTTTAAACTGTTGAAAACCTGTAAGTAAATACACCTGATAAACAGTGACATATAATTAAAGGGTGAAACGTAAAATTTCTTCACAAAAGCAGATTAACGAAATGAATTCTTTGTTATTGGCAACTGTATACAAAAAAATGTAATTTCACCAAACTGTGAAATCGATGTTCGCCGTGGTATCTGACCTCATTAGCTGAACAAACATTTTAAAAATCTCTAAAGTGCAAAACAATCTACCACTAAAAATGGAAAGGATCCAATGACCAATTACAATGGTGTATTTAATCACTCTGTGATGAATTCAATACAAAGCAGCACTCAGGAAGAAATTCTAAGTGAGACAAGAAACATCATTTGTTCAGCCAAAAGCATTGTACACAAACTCAAGACTGGTTATAAGTGGAATTCTGCACAGAAGGTCAGTAAACAGTTCTTATATAAACAACATAAACAGTGCTATCAGGAAACAGTGTGACGAACTCGGCACGATATTTGTTAAACCCAACAAATTTTTAAGTGGCAAATGCTTGGGAAAGGATGGTGTGCATTTAAACAGACTAGGCTCAATGAATTTCAGTAAAATGATTACAGACATCTGTAAAATCATTAAGAACAAAAGAAACTGATACCATATGAAGGGGGTGAAAATTAAAAAGTGAAAATTGAAAATAAAAAGTATCTTCCAGGCAGAAATTCCAATATAAATACAAGTACAAGGACAGTAAGTTTCATAACTCGTTTTTAACTCCAAACTTGACGGTATTTCATCAAAATGTACAATTGCTGTCCAACAAAGGAAACAAATTTTGTATTTTGTTAGAAAATGACATTAAAAAGACTTCTGTATGATGTTTTACTGAACATTTTGCTTGACAAAGAGAAACTTCATATGGTATACATTCCAAATTTTGTATTGGGTAGTTATTTTTGTTGGAAATTGGTTAAAGATGGTGGTAGTCACATTTATGTTAAAATAGCATAAATGTTAAATGTATGCCTTTCATAGAAAAATAATTCATAGAGAAAGATATTGAAGTACATGGAATTGAAATCGTGGATGAAAAAAATTGCCATAATTTGTCTATACAGGGTGTCAACTAGCAATATTAACATCGTGTTAAAGAACCTTGAAAATATCTTACACAAGACTACACAAAAAAATAGAAAACTAATTATATGTGGGGATTTCAACACTGACTTTGCACCTGAGGCCAAAGAAAAAACTGCTTTAATGAAACTCTTAGCAATTTTCAATTTAAAGGCTACTATAGAAACACCAACACACATAACAAAAGCCTCAGCCACAATCCTTGATCAAATATTTACAAATGTGCCATTGAAATATTCAACTCAAACCCACAATACAGGCTTTGAGGACCATACAGCCCAAAAAATTAGTATAAGAATAGGAAAACAGTTTGGTTCAACTGAATGTCTTAACAACTACATCTAGGAAGTATAATGACCAGAATATACAACACTTCCTTAACTATCTGAGTAAAGAAACTTGGGAAGACATGTATGAATGTAAAAGTACAAATGATAAGTTCAACAAACTCCTAAATAGTTTTAGCTGCCATTTTGAATTTTTCTGCTCCATAAAAAGACAGTCAAAAAAAGGATCTGAAAATAAAATTGGTCACAACAGGGATACAAACATCTGCGAAGAAAAAGAGATTACTTTATGAAATATCTATATAGCACATCACATCCCCAGAATTTTATTCCTATTTTAAGAATTACAAAAAGATTTTAACTACAGCCATAAATGAAACAAAAAGAATGGCAAATAAATTAAAAGCCACATGGGACATTGTAAGGCATGAAACAGTAGTAAAATGGAGATAATACCATAATATCAAACTGAAAGAAAACTCTTCTGTTATATCTGATCCCTAGCAGATTGCAAAATATTTTAACTAATATTTCTCTCAGACAGCTGATATTCTGGTGAAGCAAACCTTTCAACATGCTGCCAGTGAAAATCAGATTAAAACTATTCCTAGTATCAAGTCTCTCTTCCTACACCCAACAGATGAACAGGAAATGCTAAAAACAATAGGGGAGCTAAACTCTAAATTTTCCTCTGGTACTGACAACATACGAGACCATATCATTAAAACATGTGCACCCTTAGTAGTTAGACCCATGGTAAACATATGTAATAGTTCACTTTGTAAGGGAATCCTCCCAGAAAGGGAGCCATTGTACAACATGGGTGAAAAACAGGTATAACAAATTATAGGCCAGTCTCCCTACAATCTGTTTTTTCTAAAATAATTGAAAAAACCTTTTATAAAAAACTCGTAGATTTCATTGAAAAAAATAAACTTTTCTCAGCTACGCAGCATGCTTTCCGAAAACGTAAATCCACTGAGACAGCTATTATCGATTTTTTAAATGAAGCTTTAAATGCATCAGATGAAAAAGAACACACAGCAGCAATATTCCTAGATCTTTCAAAAGCATTTGACACCATTAATGTTGGTCTGTTGCTTAGAAAGCTAGAAAATGTTGGCGTCAGAGGCCCAGGTTATGAGTGCATAAAGACTGTTACACAAAAATCTTGATATTGTAAATAGTACCAAATTTCTGGTAATTTGGCTTGAGGATGACATAAGATGGCAGAAACACACACAACACCTATGCAATAAATTAAATACCATTTATTATAGCATAAAAATTCTTGCTGGATGCACATCAATGCAAGTCATAAAAAATGTGCACTATGCCCAAGCAGAATCACTACTAAGATATGGGTTAATTTGCTGGCGAAATTCGTCACCCAGCAAAAGGTGTTTCATTGCACAAAAAAAAAAAAAAAAAATTATAAGAGCCATGGAAGGCACAGCACCTCGATCTTTATGCAAACACTTATTTAAAAACCTTCATATCCTTCAATTACCATTCCTATTTATCCTAGAAACAATAATATTTATGAGGAAAATTGTAGATGAAAATAGCAAGATTGACCAAAAAACCAAAGTATCCATTGATACAACACAAGGAATAATCAAGATTTACATATGCAATTTTCAAATACAACACTATAACAAAAAGGACCCTTGCAAGCAGGAAAAAGCTGTATAAGAAACTACCTAAAAAAATTAAAGCAATAACTGGCGTGCATATATTCAAAACTGCAGTGAGTGACTACTTGCAACAGAATTACTACTATAGTGTTGATGAATATTTATCTACAATGTAAATATGTGAAAAATCTAAATAGTTTTTACAATTATGGCCAAAATAATAAGAGTGTGCATGTAGATTTATCTGTGTATTATCTGTGTATTATATGTGGTCTATAACATATATGGGTGTGTTCGTATAATCAAGGCTGAAAGTAAGAAATGCATATGTGTAAAATTTTTTTGTTTCTTTGTGAAATGTTATTCCCACATGTTAGACTCATATTGCTATGTACTGGAAACCATAAAACAGTATTCTGTTAAACTTTATTGCAATCATTTGATGTGTCCTATATCATTATGTACGTTTGTACAATGTTTATCTAAAAACAAAGATGATGTAACTTACCAAACGAAAGTGTTGGCATGTTGATTGAGAAACACACACACTCACACTCACAAACAAAATACGTAACCTACCTGTACAATGTTTGATTCACAGGACCAATAAATATCAGTGGAATGTCAGTATAATATTATTGTCATCTTTAACTGGTTCTGGAGCTAGGGTCAGTTCCCATCGCAACAATTACGAAGCATCATTGCCACAGTGCTGAAACTGGGTAAGCATCCTTTAGAGATGGTCAGTTATCGCCCAGTAAGTTTCACCAATGTTCTCCGTAAATTGCTTGAATGTGCAATGAGCTGGCAGCTGTGTGGCTCCTTCAGTCTCAGGGAATTCTGTCCCTGTCTCAGGGTGGTTTTTGCCAAGGCTCTTCCACTACCAATAATCTGGTTTCCCTGCAGTCTGCCAGCCAATCAGCTTTTGCCCAATGTCAATGCATTATAGCCATCTTCTTAGACATGCAAAAGCTGTATGACACCAGGAGGTCACATCATATCCTTGCTACCTTAAATGAATGTGGTCTGTGGTATCCACTCCCAATTTTTATCTAGAATTTCATGTCACAGTGTATCTTCCAGGTTCAAGTTGGTGCTTCCCACAACACTCCCCATATCCAAGAGAATGGAGTTCTGCAGGGCTCTGTACTGAGTGTCCTTGTCATTCTACGAACTGTGGGGTCATCAGATCACCCTCCTCGTATGTTGACTACTTCTGCCTCTTACTATTTCTTTTACAGTGTGGGTGTCACTGAATGCAGACTGCAAGGCACCATATGAAAGACATGGTCATGGGCACTCACCTATGGCTTTTGGTTTTCAGTTGACAAGACTCATGTCATTGTTCTGCGTCAGTCATATGGTTCATCCACAATCAGAACTTTATCTTGATGATGAACTACTCAATGTGGCAGGAACTTGCATCGTTTTAGGACTGCTCTTTGATTCTTAGTAGACATGAATTCACAATCTTTGCTAGTGTAAGAGAAAGTGCTTGCTGCACCTCAGAAGACTGACGCCTGAGTAACACCAGCAGGGGGTGCATAGTGCACTACCCTTCTGCAGCTTTACTAAGCTATGATACAACTCTGTCTTGGTTATGGAAGTCTGGCATATGCTTCGGCATCACCCTAAGCATTGTGGATAGTGGATCTGATACACCACTGAGGGGTTTGATTTACAACAGGAGCCTTTTAAACTAGTGCTGTGGATGGATTACTCATGGAGGCTGGGGTCCATTCATTGTGTATCAGGTGCCAAGAACAGCTTCTCTGTTACACTACCTATGTTTTTAA
Organism: Schistocerca serialis cubense; assembly: GCF_023864345.2. Classification (NCBI taxonomy): domain Eukaryota; kingdom Metazoa; phylum Arthropoda; class Insecta; order Orthoptera; family Acrididae; genus Schistocerca; species Schistocerca serialis. The sequence continues at coordinate 3,220,522 of NW_026047628.1, read as the reverse complement.
CGCCAAACACAGCAAATCATCTTCCACAATGGTGGCCCAGATCAGGGATTATGATCGCAATCCCCATCCTGTCCCTCTCCTCTGGACTCCAGTTATTTCTTCCTGCACCTCTCCTCTGGGCCCACTCACATACACCTCTGTGGGCAACCCTTGGTCACAGCTTTGTCTTGACCCATCATGAGGTCTTAAAGACACGGTCTCTCCTGAGGCCCTCTGCCACCCATTTTTCTCCATCCTTTGTACATCCTGGAATTCAGCAGTAGTCTATATTGATTTCTTGATGGTTGTTGATCACATGGACTTTGCTTACTCTGTCACAGGTATACTGAACTGACTTCCTTCCCAGAAGCTGTAGTGGTGGTAGCTACCTCAGATTGTCTTGAGAATGTCCTTTCCTCCACTGGTGGGTGCATCCTCATCTGTAGCAACCTCTTGACCTGTTTGAAAGCTCTCAGCCAGTATTGCCTTAAGCATCCCTTGGTCATTGCTAACCAGTATTCCAAGCATGCCCCTGAGCAATGTGGATGCTCAGTGACCATTGTTTGGACTCTGGGTCATGTTGGGATCCCTGGGAATGAACTTGGTGATAGCTTGTTCGAATTTGCTACCAGTAAACCAGCTCTGGTGATCAGTATTCTGGAAACAGAACTCTGATTGGTAATATACCATCAAGTTTTAGGAACCTGTGAATGGATGGCTCTGACTTCAAACTACCAGTGATAAAGGAGACTACAAATCTGTGGAGGTACTCCATGCAGGCCTCTCACAAGGATTCTACCATCCTTTGCCAGGTCCACATCAGCCGTACCTGGCTGACTCCCGGTCATCTCCTCCAGTGCCACCCCGCTGACTTCATTCCCATTCAACAGTGGTCTACATTTTGCTGTACTGTCCAACCTAGCACCCTGTGGCAGAATCTTGCTGACATGCTACCCCTGGTGTTAGGAGATGATGCCTCAGTAGCTGACTTTTATGTTTTATTAATGAGGAGGGCTTTTACTGTTCTCTTTAAGGGAGGGCAACTTAAGCTTATCAGCCCATTGAGGGGTTGGCAGAACACTCTGTTGCCTCCTCTGCCCAGACCAGTCTGTAGTTTCTGGGCTTGGTGGTTCAGCCCGATTTTCACCCTACCTGCTAATTTACTCTTTTCCCCCCTCTTGCATGGTTTGTTAGACGAATTAATCTTTTTTCTCTGTACTTATCTTGTCCTGTCTGTGGTGCTAGTCTTTCCTAGGCACTGTGAGTAGAGTACCTCTGGTAAGTGGTGAGGACTGTTGGATGTGTCCCCTCTTTGCAGTCTGCTCTCTGGTGCTTCCGGCTGCTCCCTAAATGGGGTTTCAAGCCTGTCTTTTATTCTCTGCCTCCCTTTTTTCTCTGTCTCTTATATTGGTTTCACTAACCTTTCATATACATTGGGGTTTTCTTCCTCTGGATTGTGTGTGGTAGGCTCTGCATTACCTACAGTCATGTAGACCTGCCTGCCTGTTTGAGGAAGAAGGGATGGATGACCTATTAGTTTTGTCCCTTTAATCATTCAATCAGCCAACCATCTCTGTTCATCTGCTGCCCTCTCCCTGTCCATCTGTTCCTGACACCTCTCTATCTGTTCCTTCCCCTCCTCTCTCCACGTCATGCTGCCCACCTCCATTTTAGTGTAGATGGTACGCAATATGTGTACCTGGCTTGGTTGAATTCGAAAAAGTGGTTTAGGAGGTGATGTAAAACACATCCACTTTCATGATATGTACATATGGTTACTGTGTATGCTGATTGCTGCTTGGCACGTAAGAAATAATTTTGATTGATATTTCGGGGTCAGTTGCTTACTGTTGCACCCCCTGCGGGTCCGGGGTAAGAATAGGCCCGAGGTATACCTGCCTGTCGTAAGAGGCGACTAAAAGGAGTTTCAACCGTTTCGGCCTTCCATGTGATGGTCCCCCTTGGGGTTTGCCCTCCATTTTTCAAAATTCTACAGAAGTATGAGCCTTTTGGGGAAGGATGCCTTACGTGGTGTACCACTGGTCCTCAGTGCACTAAGACCTTGGCACTCAGCATTGTAACGGCGTTGTAACCATACCCACTATTCTTCAAATTGGGCCTAAACGCCTGATGGGTTGTACAAGTTACGCCCATAGTGCGTCCCCATCTGCACCTACGATCATGATGGACTTTCCATGGCACCCGAAATCCGGCACGGTAGCCAGCCCGTTGTGGTGGGGTCATCATGTACCCTCTAGGTTGTAGCCCCCTGACAACACAGGGATTTTACTGCCGATACCTGAGCTGCACCTTCCCCACGTCGGCCAAGGAGTAGATGCTCGTCTCCTTGGGGCATCAGGACTCCCGGCAACGGTCATCCTGCCAGGTGGCCCTCGCTGAGGCTGGGTGGTGCCCGCGGGGAGAGCCCCTGGTCGGAGTGGGTGGTATCGGGGCGGACGTTTCGCAGATGAAACGTCAACATGTATCAGGTCGCTCTGCGGCCGAATCTTTCAAAAGAAAAGGTACCATTTCTAGTTCTGGTTCTCCTGCCCTTTCCCCCTTGGCCACTCCATGGGAGGAGGGACAGGCCCGCCGGCTTGGGGCGAAGTACTTCCCCCGCTATTTGGTCTGTTCTCGAACCGATGGGGGGACGTTCGCCACCTCCAAGCCCATGTTCTTTGTTCAGCGCATCGAGGACATCTTTGGGGAAATCGAGGCTCTTAGTAAAATGTGTTCGGGGTCCGTTCTTATAAAGACCACCTCCGCCACACAGTCGGCGGCGCTCCAGGCGTGCGACAGACTAGGGGACATCCCAGTGTCCATTGTCCCGCATCTGGCACTGAATAGGATGCAGGGGGTTATTTTTCATCGGGACCTCCTGCTATAATCTGATCAGGAGCTCAGGGCCAACCTGGAGCGCCGAGGCGTGCATTTCGTCCGGCGAGTCCAGCGCGGCCCCAAAGACCGTCGCATCGACACCGGGGCCTTTATCCTTACCTTCGAGGGGGATGTTCTCCCGGAGAAGGTAAAGGTGATGTGCTACCGGTGCGACGTGCGACTTTACGTCCCACCTCCTATGCGCTGTTTTCGGTGTTTGCGCTTTGGGCACATGTTGTCACGGTGTGAGGCTGAGCCCCTTTGTGGCGATTGTGGATGTCCTCTTCGTGAGGAACATACATGCACCCCACCACATCAGTGCGTTAATTGTCCTGGCATCCACTCGCCTAGATCCTTAGACTGCCCCGCTTATCAGAAGGAGAAGAAGATTCAAGAACTCAAAACTTTGGATAGTCTCTCTTATTCCGAGGCCAGGAAGAAGTATGACCGCCTCCATCCCATGACGTTGACCACTTCGTTTGCCTCAGTCGTGTCCACTCCTTCCTCAGTATCCTCACCCCTATCCTGTCCCCCCCTCCACCTCCTCCCCCCAGCCGGGGTCTATGCCTCCACCTCCCAAATCCCTCCCTTCCAAATCCTCCTCCCCCGCGGCCCCCGCCCCCTCTGCCCCAGGGGCCACCCTTCCTCCTCCTCCTCCTCCCCCCCCCCCCCCCGCCGCCTGAGAAGCGATCCTCTTCTCAGGCGTCCATTGGGGAAACGTTCCGGACCCCAGCTTCTGAGGTCTGGCGTTCCAAAACGGACCCCGCGCGTGGAGACCTTCGGGTCCAGCCCACCATCCCTGTGCCTCCTCGGACTTCCAAGAAGGCCTCCAAGAAGTAGTCTCTATCCCCCTTTCCACCCCGGCGCTTTTTGTCTCACGCTCCATCCGTGAGTCGCTGCTCCCAGCCGTCCTCAGTTTCGCCGGGACGCTCTGCTGCCAGGCGCTCAGCTGGCCTCTCGTCGGCAAATGATGCTGCCCCTCCTACACAACCCGGGACAGCGGCCGCAGCTGGCGACGACTCGATGGAGCAGGATCCACCTCCTGCCGGTTGTAGCGTTGTTCCCTCGAAACCTGGCACTCCGCGGCCGTCGAGGTGACCAGCTCTCCCCCCGTCCCGTTCCCCCTCTTTTTTTGACTAGCGATGGCCTTGTTACATTGGAACATAAGAGTTATTCGATCTAATCGGGAGGAATTACAACTGCTCCTCCGCCTGCACTGTCCGCTCGTCCTTGGTCTCCAGGAAACCAAGTTGCGCCCAACTGACCGTATTGCCTTTACCCACTATACCTCGGAGCGGTATGACCTCACCCCTGTGGACGGTATCCCATCTCATGGTGGGGACGTGTTGCTCATTCGGGACGATGTCTATTACCATCCCATCCAATTGACCGCCCCACTCCAAGCAATAGCTGTCCGTATTACTCTTTCTGCTTTTACTTTTTCAGTTTGTACCATCTACACTCCATCGTCATCAGCAGTTAGTCGGGCTGATATGATGCACCTGATTGTTCAGCTTCCTCCGCCGTTTTTATTGTTTGGCGACTTCAATGCCCATCATCCCCTTTGGGGCTCTCCTGCATCCTGTCAAAGAGGCTCACTCTTGGCGGATGTCTTCAACCATCTCAATCTTGTCTGCCTCAATACTGGCGCCCCGACTTTCCTCTCGGTTTCTACTCATACCTACTCCCACTTGGACCTTTCGATCTGTTGTACCACTCTTGCCCGTCGGTTCGAGTGGTATGTCCTTTCTGACACCTATTCGAGCGACCACTTCCCCTGTGTCGTTCATCTCCTGCACCACACCCCATCCCCACGTCCTTCGAGCTGGAACATACCGAAAGCTGACTGGGGACTTTACTCCTCCCTGGCGACCTTTCCGGACCACGATTTTCTCAGTTGTGACAGTCAGGTCGAATACCTCACGGCTGTTATCGTCAATGCTGCCGTATGTTCCATTCCTCATACTACCTCTTCACGTCACGTTTCCGTCCCCTGGTGGAATGAGGCTTGTAGGGACGCTATCCGTGCTCGACGACGTGCTTTACGCGCCTTTCGCCGCCATCCTACGTTGGCGAATTGTATTGGATACAAACGACTCCAAGCGCAATGCCGTAGAGTCATCAAAGACAGCAAAAAAGCTTGTTGAGCCTCTTTCACCAGCTCCTTTAACAGTTTTACTCCCTCTTCTGTCGTTTGGGGTGGCCTGCGCCGGCTGTCAGGCATTAAGGCCCACTCCTCGGTACCTGGCCTGACCTCAGGTAATGAGGTCCTTGTTGATCCTGTGGCTGTCTCCAACGCCTTTGGCCGCTTTTTCGCGGAGGTTTCGAGCTCCGCCCATTACCACCCTGCCTTCCTTCCCAGGAAAGAGGCAGAAGAGGCTCGGCGACCTTCCTTCCGCTCGCTGAATCTGGAAACTTATAATGCCCCCTTCACTATGCGGGAACTCGAACGTGCGCTTACACTGTCCCGGTCCACTGCTCCGGGGCCAGATGCCATTCACGTTCAGATGCTGGCACACCTTTCTCCGGCGGGCAAAAGCTTCCTTCTTCGTACCTACAATCGCATCTGGACCGAAGGTCAGGTCCCCATGCATTGGCGTGACGCCGTCGTTGTTCCTATACCCAAACCCGGGAAGGATAGACACCTTCCCTCTAGTTACCGCCCCATTTCTCTTACAAGCTGTGTCTGTAAGGTGTTGGAGCGCATGGTTAATGCTCGGTTAGTCTGGATTCTTGAATCTCGACAGCTAATTACCAATGTCCAATGCTGCTTTCATCGCCGCCGCTCCACTGTTGCCCAGCTTGTGACCTTGTCGACATTCATCATGAACAATTTTTTGTGAAGGCGCCAAACGGTAGCCGTGTTCTTCGATTTGGAGAAGGCTTATGATACCTGTTGGAGAGGAGGTATACTCCGCACTATGCACAGGTGGGGCCTACGCGGTCGCCTGCCCCTTTTTATTGATTCCTTTTTAACGGATCGAAAGTTTAGGGTACATGTGGGTTCCGTATTGTCCGACGTCTTCCTCCAGGAGAACGGAGTGCCTCAGGGCTCCGTCTTGAGCGTAGCCCTTTTTGTCATCGCGATCAATCCAATTATGGATTGCATTCCACCCAATGTCTCAGGCTCTCTCTTTGTTGATGACTTTGCGATCTACTGCAGTGCCCAGAGAACATGCCTCCTGGAGCGCTGCCTTCAGCGTTGTCTAGACAGCCTATACTCGTGGAGCGTGGCAAATGGCTTCCGGTTGTCTGAAGAGAAGACGGTTTGTATCAACTTTTGGCGATATAAAGCGTTCCTTCTGCCATCCTTACATCTCGGCCCCATTGTTCTCCCATTCATGGAAACAACTAAGCTTCTAGGGCTCACATTGGACAGGAAACTTTGTTGGTCTCCGCATGTCTCTTATTTGGCGGCCCGTTGTACACGTTCTCTTAATGTCCTCAGAGTTCTTAGTGGTTCATCTTGGGAGCAGATCGCACTGTCATGCTTCGCTTGTATCGGTCCATAGTCCGATTGAAGCTGGATTATGGAAGCTTCGTCTACTCGTCTGCTCGGCCATCCCTCTTACGCCGTCTCAACTCCATCCACCATCGGGGGTTACGTCTTGCGACCGGAGCCTTCTACACTAGTCCTGTCGACAGTCTTTATGCTGAAGCTGCCGAATTACTATTGACCTACCGGCGTGACGTACTGCTGTGTCGGTATGCCTGCCGGCTGTTGTCAATGCCCGACCACCCCTCTTATCAGTCCTTCTTCGCCGATTCTCTCGACCGTCAGTACGGGTTGTATGTTTCTGCCCTGCTGCCCCCTGGAGTCCGCTTCTGTCGCCTGCTTCGACAATTGGATTTTGCCCTCCCTACCACCTTCAGAGAGGATGAGAGACCGACACCACCTTGGCTCCAGGCTCCGGTTCATATTTATCTCGACCTCAGCTCACTCCCGAAGGAGGGTACTCCGGCTGTAGTGTATTGTTCACGGTTTGTCGAACTTCGTGCTCGACTTGCCGGTCACACCTTTATATACATCGATGCCTCCAAAACTGACGATGGTGTCGGCTGTGCCTTTGTCGTCAGGGCCGTCACCTTTAAATACCGGATCCTCGACCAATGTTCCAGCTTTACGGCCGAGCTTTTTGCTCTCCATCAGGCCGTTCAGTATGCCCGCCGCCACCGCCATTCATCGTATGTACTCTGCTCTGATTCCCTCAGTGCTTTTCGGAGCCTTGGAGCTCCCTATCTGGTCCATCCCTTGGTGCAACAGATCCAGCAGTCCCTCCATTCTTTCGCTGATAATGGTTCTCCTGTCAGCTTTCTGTGGGTTCCCGGACATGTAGGAGTGGCTGGGAATGAGGCTGCAGATGCTGCAGCCAAGGCTGCAGTCGTCCTGCCTCGGCCAGCCTCCCATTGTGTCCCGTCATCTGACGTTCGTGGGGTTGTTTGTAAGAGGCTTGTGTCGTTGTGGTGGGATGCTTGGTCATCCCTCCAAGGAAACAAGCTCCGGGCAGTAAAGCCGCTCCCAACTGCTTGGACATCCTCCTCCCGACCATCTCGGCAAGAAGAGGTCCTTCTGACCAGGTTGCGGATTGGGCATTGCCGGTTTAGCCACCGCTACCTGCTCTCCGGTGACCCGGCCCCGCAGTGCCCTTGTGGTCAAGCATTAACAGTGCGCCATGTTTTATTGTCGTGTCCCCGCTTTAGTCAATCTCGTGTTGTCTTGTCCCTGCCATCTACTTTACCGGATATTTTAGCTGATGACGCTCGAGCAGCTGCTCGTGTTCTGCGTTTTATAACTTTGACTGGCTTGTCCAAAGACATCTAACTTTTTTATGCATTTTATCTGCATGTTTGTCAGGACTTTCAGGTGTCCCCCCTCCCCTTGAGTTTTACTAGATTCCATGTGCTCTAACAACTGTGACCTCAGTAGTTGAGCGCCCTTAAACCCCACCAAAAAAAAAAAAGCTTACTGTTGTACCTGCCTTCAAGAATAACCAATGCTTTGGTTTCAAATATCTGAATTGTAGCACCACATTTTCTCGCTGCCTGGTTCCAATTGATGAATATGTGTGAGTAATTGCTTTTACGCAAGATCGATCTCTCTCTCTCTCTCTCTCTCTCTCTCTCTCTCTCTCTCTCTCTCTCTCTCTCTCTCTCTCGTGTGTGTGTGTGTGTGTGTGTGTGTGTGTGTGTGTGTGTGTGTGTGTGTGTGTGTGTGTGTGTGTGTGTGTAACTTTTTTTATTTTGCTTTTTCCAGTTTCTTGAAGACCAATTAAAGACTGAAGGCACTAGTGTTTCAGTAAAGCAAGATCCAGAACTGAAACAACATGCTGATGGATCTGAGCATAATGTAAGTTTTCACACAAGCACTGTATTGTGGAGGAAGTGTAGTAAGACTGTCATGACACAATTATGGGGCATTCAAGCTAAATTACCATGGATGTTCAACATTTGTAACCTATGATACCAGCTGTTTTCAAGAACTTTTGTGGACTGTCAGTTGACTCTAGTTAGATATGTTATTTGTTGGCTATTACCAATAGTATTTTAACAGAACTTGTAACAAGCATATCATTGTGAACCATTACCGTTCTATTAATTTTTTATTATGGTTCTATTTAATGAATGCCTTAAGTACATATTTGGTATTAACGGAGCAATGAAGGCTTCCTCTTGGAAGTAATTGTTAATCTTGTTATGTGCCTTTGTGTCACAGTGTTGCAACAGAGGATTTGGCACTTATGATATGTTGTGAGTGTATATTTTAGAGTTGCCAGTTACTGTTCACTGTAATATTTACATCATTACTGAAATCCTGCATTGGCTGTATGTAATTCCTTATGATTTTCCTCCCGTACACATGACCTAAGTTTGCATTGTTTCCTAAAGAGCAGGCACTGAAAATACATGTTGACAGAGCAAGAAGCTGTGTAAATAGCATTAACTTTGGTCAATTTTGACGATAATGTGTGGAATGCCATATTCATTTGATTAATGGCCAAAATGTCCTCTTGTTTATGGGTTTACTGCTGGAAGATTATTTGCATCTCTATATTATCTGAGTGTAATTTTGAAATGTTGCCACACACGTGTATCCAGTTTGTATATGGGAGTACGACCACCCGATAGAGCAGGCCATGGTGCCTCTGAAATCAGAGTGGATTATGTGACAGGAATAGGAAGTGAAAGCATATCAATATAAATATTACTCAATGGCTGTTAGCATAATCAGAGATGTTAGAACTGATTTGGATGCATTCTGACTCTCGTCCCAAGTGATAGGAATCTGTGCAAAGTTGGATGATATTCATAAGAAAGGAATATTGAGACCTGTGTCATACATACAGAAGTTAATAAGCAGCTATAATTCACAGATTGTTTTCTTCTTTCAGTCTGTTAAAGATCCATTGGGAATATCATGGCCCACTGATTTTATCAAGGAGGATCCTGAACTAAATTTGGAAATGAATGTAACTGAGAATATTGTAAGTATTCACATCTCTGATGTATTGCATGTAGTCAAGTAAAAAGTCGTCTGTTAATAGTGTAGAATAAAGGATGCATTGCAGTGGAATTGGCACAGTGTGTCAGTTTCCTGGAACTTGTTGCTGTTCACATTTCTAGAGTATTTTTGTTCTCGTCCACTTAACTTCCACATCCTTTTACATGCTGACTGTTGTAAATAGAAGTGGATGGGGACTGGTGGTTGGTATAATCCTGTTTTCTGTAGCCCTTGTTGATGTCGACTATATTTTATAATGGCTGTGTGTGATGGACACAAAATTCACATTTAGATGAAGTGGAAGTTCTAATAGCATAGGTCACTTGAGAAACATTCCTCCTTTCAATAAATCCTGATCAATACAATTCAAAAGAACAGTGGCTGGTCTTACCTTTTTTGTGAATCATAGTTATTCTTCAGTTTGTCATAAAAATTTTTTGGGTTTTGGAAAAAAAGAGATAAAATTTGTGTGTTGTAAATCAGCCCTGATACTTTTTCCACAACCTGTACATATTGTGGCAGCTTGTGTGGTACCTGTTGTATTAGCTATATATTTTTCAACTATAGAAAAACTCTGTATGGCTTTTGGTGAATGATTGTTCACAGATGAAGCCATGTATGACATCAACATTTGAGTCCTGGATGATCTAAAAAAGAAAGATTAATTTTTTGAATACACTTTATGACGCTGCTAAGGGAAAGCGATGTTAACATTGATAAAAATGTCACAGGGTTTAAAATTAGAGAAAGGGGGGGGGGGGGGGAACATTCAACGCACAGTTGCAGAAGGTTAGTTACTGGCTCTTTCGATCTCATTGTTCATAAACAAACTTGCTGTAGTTATAAAGGATTCTTCAGGCACTGAAATGTTTGGTGATAATACAAGCACACCGATCAAGGAACCAAACTATCATACTGGGGGCAGTTCTGGCAGAATGTAAAGGAGTATAGCTGATTCACAGCTAACAGGCAAAGACTTAATGTCACACACACTCACATTATGCCATTTTAAACAAATTAAAGGGATGCATTGGCATTACAAGTAGACAGGATGGTTGTTGTTGTGGTCTTCAATCCTGAGACTGGTTTGATGCAGCTCTCCATACCACTCTATCCTGCGCTAGCTTCTTCATCTCCCAGTACCTACTGCAACCTACATCCTTCTGAATCTGCTTAGTGTATTCATCTCTTGGTCTCCCTCTACGATTTTTACCGTCCACGCTGCCCTCCAGTGCTAAATTTGTGATCCCTTGATGCCTCAGAACATGTCCTACCAACTGATCCCTTCTTCTAGTCAAGTTGTGCCACAAACTTCTCTTCTTTCCAATCCTATTCAATACCTTCTCATTAGTTACATGATCTACCCACCTTATCTTTAGCATTCTTCTGCAGCACCACATTTCGAAAGCTTCAATTCTCTTCTTGTCCAAACTAGTTATCGTCCATGTTTCATTTCCATACATGGCTACACTCCATACAAATACTTTCAGAAACGGCTTCCTGACACTTGAATCTATACTCGATGTTAACAAATTTCTCTTCTTCAGAAACGCTTTCCTTGCCATTGCCAGTCTACATTTTATATCCTCTCTACTTCGACCATCATCAGTTATTTTACTCCCTAAATAGCAAAACTCCTTTACTACTTTAAGTGTCTCATTTCCTAATCTAATTCCCTCAGCATCACCCGATTTAATTTGACTACATTCCATTATCCTCGTTTTGCTTTTGTTGATGTTCATCTTATATTCTCCTTTCAAGACACTGTCCATTCCGGTCACCTGCTCTTCCAAGTCCTTTGCTGTCTCTGACAGAATTACAATGTCATCGGCAAACCTCAAAGTTTTTACTTCTTCTCCATGAATTTTAATACCTACTCCAAATTTTTCTTTTGTTTCCTTTACTGCTTGCTCAATATACAGATGGAATAACATCGGGGATAGGCTACAACCCTGTCTCACTCCCTTCCCAACCACTGCTTCCCTTTCATACCCCTCGACTCTTATAACTGCCATCTGGTTTCTGTACAAATTGTAAATAGCCTTTCGCTCCCTGTATTTTACCCCTGCCACCTTCAGAATTTGAAACAGAGTATTCCAGTTAACATTGTCAAAAGCTTTCTCTAAGTCTACAAATGCTAGAAACATAGGTTTGCCTTTTCTTAATCTTTCTTCTAAGATAAGTCGTAAGGTTAGTATTGCCTCACGTGTTCCAACATTTCTACGGAATCCAAACTGATCTTCCCCGAGGTCCGCTTCTACCAGTTTTTCCATTCGTCTGTAAAGAATTCGCGTTAGTATGTTGCAGCTGTGACTTATTAAACTGATAGTTCGGTAATTTTTACATCTATCAACACCTGCTTTCTTTGGGATTGGAATTATTATATTCTTCTTGAAGTCTGTGGGTATTTCGCCTGTCTCATACATCTTGCTCACCAGATGGTAGAGGTTTGTCATGACTGGCTATCCCAAGGCCATCAGTAGTTCTAATGGAATGTTGTCTACTCCCGGGGCCTTGTTTCGACTCAGGTCTTTCAGTGCTCTGTCAAACTCTTCACACAGTATCTTATCTCCCATTTCGTCTTCATCTACATCCTCTTCCATTTCCATAATATTGTCCTCAAGTACATCGCCCTTGTATATAAACCCTCTATATACTCCTTCCACCTTTCTGCCTTCCCTTCTTTGCCTAGAACTGGGTTGCCATCTGAGCTCTTGATATTCATAGAAGTGGATCTCTTCTCTCCAAAGGTCTCCTTAATTTTCCTGTAGGCAGTATCTGTCTTACCCCTAGTGAGACAAGCCTCTACATCCTTACATTTGTCCTGCTTAGCCATTTTGCACTTTCTGTCAATCTCATTTTTGAGACGTTTGTATTCCTTTTTGCCTGCTTCATTCACTGCAATTTTATATTTTCTCCTTTCATCAATTAAATTTAATATTTCTTGTGTTACCTGAGGATTTCTACATGCCCTTGTATTTTTACCTACTTGATCTCTCTGAGCTACCCATTCTTCTTCTACTGTATTTCTTTCCCCCATTCGTGTCAATTGTTCCCTTATGCTCTCCCTGAGACTGTCTACAACCTCTGGTTCTTTCAGTTTATCCAGGTCCCATCTCCTTAAATTCCCACCTTTTTGCAGTTTCTTCAGTTTCAATCTGCAGTTCATAACCAATAGATTGTGGTCAGAATCCACATCTGCCCCTGGAAATGTCTTACAATTTAAAACCTGGTTCCTAAATCTCTGTCTTACCGTTATATAATCTATCTGATACCTTTTAGTATCTCCAGGATTCTTCTAGGTATACAACCTTCTTTTATGATTCTTGAACCAAGTGTTAGCTATGATTAAGTTATGCTCTGTGCAGAATTCTACAAGGCTGCTTCCTCTTTCATTTCTTCCCCCGAATCCATATTCACCTACTATGTTTCCTTCTCTCCCTTTTCCTACTGACGAATTCCAGTCACCCATGACTATTAAATTTTCGTCTCCCTTCACTACCTGAATAATTTCTTTTATCTCGTCATACATTTCATCAATTTCTTCATCATCCGCAGAGCTAGTTGGCATATAAACTTGTACTACTGCAGTGGGCATGGGCTTTGTGTGTATCTTGGCCACAATAATGCGTTCACTATGCTGTTTGTAGTAGCTAACCCGCACTCCTATTTTTTTATTCATTATTAAACCTACTCCTGCATTACCCCTATTTGATTTTGCATTTATAACCCTGTAATCACCTGACCAAAAGTCTTGTTCCTCCTGCCACCGCACTTCACTAATTCCCACTATATCCAACTTTAACCTATCCATTTCCCTTTTTAAATTTTCTAACCTAACTGCCCGGTTAAGGGTTCTGACATTCCACGCTCCGATCCGTAGAGTGCCAGTTTTCTTTCTCCTGATAACGACGTCCTCTTGAGTAGTCCCCGCCCAGAGATCCAAATGGGGGACTATTTTACCTCCGGAATATTTTACCCAAGAGGACGCCATCATCATTTAACCATACAGTAAAGCTGCATGCCCTCGGGAAAAATTACGGCTGTAGTTTCACCTTGCTTTCAGCCGTTCACAGTACCAGCACAGCAAGGCCGTTTTGGTTAATGTTACAAGGCCAGATCAGTCAATCATCCAGACTGTTGCCCCTGCAACTACTGAAAAGGCTGTTGCAGGGGCACAGCCCCTCTTCAGAAACCACATGTTTGTCTGGCCTCTCAACAGATACCCCTCCGTTGTGGTTGCACCTACGGTACGGCCATCTGTATCGCTGAGGCACGCAAGCCTCCCCACCAACGGCAAGGTCCATGGTTCATGGGGGGGTAAGGATGGTAAGTGAAATAATAGTAGTGTTGTTCCACAAGAAGGGTTTTAAAGAAATGAGAACACCACACTTGTGAAAATGAGGAGCTTGGCCAAAACAATGAACTGTAGGGTGTTGAAGAGCATAGCTGTAGTTGTCAAAACAGCTTGATTGTATTTGGTGACCACTTACCATGTAAATATAAACGGCAATACTGGCCTTCATATGCAGCGCAAGAGATCATGTAGTACCAGATGCCTCCATGGCATCAGGGCCAGAGGTGCAGAGGTAGTGTCTCCTTCATGGAGTGTTGCTCCCGGTGCAAGTGTGTAGAACAGTGTGTGGCTAGTTGTGTGGCCTAGAAAACCATGTCATATTGTTGGCACTGAAATCACTGATGTGTACCGCACTTGTTACTTTGAAAATGCATAACTTAGATTAAATAGTGCTAGACACCTGAGCAAATCTATGAATAGGGTGTGTGACCATAAGTGATCCTGAGTAGCACATACAGCTGTGCAGTGAACACCTTAGCTGTCAGCTGGAGTGACATGAAATTTTTGTGGTCTCGTGAGCATAAAATGCTTAATAATAATGCAAAAAAATAGGGCTGATTATTTTGATACTGGCACATGGCCAACAAGATTGTTTATTAATTGTGTAACTCGAAATTATAGTTGGTAATTGCGTGAGAATCTTGAGCAAGTCTTGGTTACTGTACTCCTAGGTATCTCATTTACAGTGCCCACTGTCGATCTTTCCTGAAAACCTGTCCCAACTGCTTCCTACATCAGAAATTTGTTTGTCAGGCTTAATTTTGATATGCATTCATTGAATATTATTATTTGCCTGTGTTTAAAGATTTTTGTGATTGTAATTGCTGTCATATGTGAAGATAGTATTAGAAAGATAATAGTAAGAGACCTATTACCTAGTGAATTAAGTCATGAGATTAGATGTAGGAATCAAGACATTGCAGTGCTTTTTATCACTTGCATGCTGTTAAACATTAATTATCGGTTGTTTGAATTTCTGTGAAGGTTTGGTGATCTTGCAGACCAATATGTATGTGCTAATAGTTGAAAGCCCATGTCCTACATTAAGGTTCCATCAGCTAAATGTCATGATGGGCTGATGTGGTAGTGCTTGAAAAACTGAAAGGGAAGGTTGGTTTGTAATGGCACATGATTTTAGAAATGTAAGATGTAGTCTCAGAAATTTTTATTGGAAATCCTGGTTACGTATGTTTCATCCACTCGTTGCATGGTACAGTTAAGGAAATAGAGTGCTGATGGCTGATTTTTCTCATGTAGTGAAATTTAGTCAGCTTTAATGAAGTTACGGAAAATTGAGATTCGGAGATGTGATTATTGAGATGGGAGAATCATCTTTTTGAACCATCAAGTATCATAAGGGAAAGTGGATGGCAAAAATGTGCGTTGGGATCAGGTGTCCTGGGAAGGAACCCTGAAGGACTATGCAGTGTCTAATTAGAGAACACGTTGAGTGTCAGACTGTTGTATGTTCAGATAACTGGGAGTGTTAAAACCTTCAGCCAGTTCCATTAGAATACAGCTAATTTCAGAATAAGGTGTTATACAGTGCAGTGACATTGCAAAGAAGTAGTGAGCTATGGGGTGAGATGAGAGCGTGCAGTGTCGTGCAGAGTCATTTGAATGAATGCATATGGAATGAATACGTAATTAAGCATGGGTATATTTTTCATTCAGTGAGCTGGGTTCCTTTGTATTGTGTGTGTAGAGTATTAGGGCATAATTTAGCTGTTTTGATTGGTTGTAGAGTGGATGAACAAGAATATTTAGTTTCCAGCAGATATCATGTATCTAAAACAGAGTTCAGTACTAACTTATTAGTCACTCTTGTGCTCAATAGAATATTTTGAATCAAGGATGCAAGTTTCACTTTAGTTTTTGTGTTGAATGGGTTTTGACTTCGACAGTAAGTAGACAGCTGATATAATTTCTGTGTAAAGGTGTATTAATTGTTTATTCGAGAAGCAATCCAGAGACAGGCTGCTAGATTTGTTACTGGTAGGTTCAAACAACCCACAAGTGTTGTGGAGATGCTTCAGGAACTCAAATGGGAATCCCTGATGGGCAGGTGATAATCTTTCAAGTAACACTATTGAGAAAATTTAGAGAACAGCCATTTGAAGCTGACTGCCAAATGATTCTGTTGTTTCCAACATGCTTTGCACATACGGACTATGAAAATAAAGTATGAGAAATCAGGACTGATATGGAAGCACAAAGGTTTGTGAGGTGAGTGGGAAAGGAAATGACCCACAGGGTTATGGGGGACCCTTTGCCATGCAGCATTAGGTGAATAGTGGAGTATTTATGTATGTGGAGATATTAAGTAAAATAAGTAGCTGACTAATGTAGTAGGGGAAACAGTAATATTTTTCATGGTAGTAAGTGTACATATACATACATAGAAAATAATCTGTTAGCAGTTCCATTAAGTAATAGTGTGAGTAGATTAGCACTAGTCACAAACAGCTGGTTGTCAGTATACTTCAGAGGTAAATTCCTGTGGGAGCCTCTGCCTTAAGATTTGCAGCCTGGCTCACCCCACTTCCATCCACTTCTTCATTTATGGAATGCAATGTGTAAAACAAAGAATGAACAAACTAATAACCTTCATACCCCATCTCTAGCCAGAGCAGAGGTTACAGTGATGAAAGAAAACTTAATTTTATGAAAAAAATACTGAAACGTTCAATAATAAATGCAACCCATCAAGACAAATTTAGGTTATATTGTACTGAAAACAAATTATGCCTACATAAGCAGTTCCTCAGGGTGTTTAAAATCATCAGATTTGACAAGGCTATAACTTTGCCATAAATAAAGATACAGAATTGGAGTAAAATTTGTGCCTCATTACATACCTGCAAAGCCTTTATTTACAAAGGAACTGTATGATTTTCCCGTTGTGTATGATTTATATGGGTGCACATACAACATTCAGGTGCCTTTCACAGCTGTGCCTAGGATCAGATTCATCATTTACTGATCACAAATATCAAATTTCTTTTCAATGCCTTTAAGCATCCAGGCAATAGACTTGATCCAAGCAGTTGCAAGCATGTCAGTTTAGGAAACTCACTGCTGTTCCCATGTAGCATCATAGTTCATCCAAACTAGTTGGAAGAGGAGACAACTAGGTGGAGCCTTTTACAATCTCCCACAACTAAAAAAGATACCAGGTTGTGAGACCTGCAGCCCCTCATAGCTGATAACTTCCTCAGGCAGCTTAATGTTCAGAAGTGCTCTTTTGTGAAGGTTCCAATGAAGTGGTACACCATCCAGAAGAAAAATTATATTTCAGTAATTTTCCATCTCTGCTGTTTTTGGTCCATTTATGTGTTTTCTAATATCGTCTACTTTCTTCAGTTTGTTAAAGAATTCCCTATTCTTCAGATTAAGTTCAGTGTTAATCTCACTAACCTGTTCATCACATTACATGAGTTGGATAATAAGTAATGATCACTACCAACATGCTTCCTGTCCTGTATTGCACAGCACATTACCCTTATTAATTTTGCAGCAATCTGTTCAACTCTTATCCCTCAATGACTCATTTTATACGTTTTAAAGCAATGAGAAATGACCTGCTGGAAGTAGTACACATTTGGTCATACACTAAATGAAACATACTGCATACAATTCCTTGGTGTCTGCTTGGATTTCTTGCCCCTCCAATACTGTGAGGGATTGCTCGATGAAACTGCTCCATTGTATAATTTCAAGCTCACCAGGCAATCGCTTATCGGTTCCTCTAAGCCAAACTTGTCCCCTACTTGCCCGTTTTTGCAAGTAGAGATATAAAAGAACATTGAGCCAGTCGATGTCTGACATGGCTGCGATTGCTCTACTGCGTCTTGTTGTTTTCTTAATTCGACTGGCAATAAATCCGTCAGTTCGAAATTTACAGCGGCATCGTCTTGATGAGTAGATACAGTCGTGTATGAGGTGGATGTGGTCCCCATCATGTTTCCACATGATAATTTGGCCAGGGTAGGTTTGTGCAATGATATTAATTCGTCTACAGAATTCATCAACGTCGTTCTCTCCTCTGATGACAATAACGTCAGTGAAATACCATCTTTCAGAGATCTCAGATATTCGGAGAAGCTCTGTAAACCAAAGGACGAGACTAGCGAAGAACTTTCGAATTGAGTCAAATAGTTCAAAATGGTAAAGATGTATTTGCCTAAGAGTCCATCTCCCTGTGCCAGCTTGCAATTCAATCTCGTCATTAAGTATATCATCGCCTTCAAGGACGGTGTTCCTATTTCCGCTTCCAATAGAGTGAATATGGTCTGCACTGCTTCCAAGAGATGTTCCATTATAATTCTGCAAACAAAAGATCAGCCAAATCAGGATCATCGTCTTCTGAATCTGACACCTCACTTAACGCGCCACCACAACGTACACTTCTGAATAACGGACAGTTTGCACAAAACATGCACCAATGGCTGTATTGCTTGAGATGAGGCGGACAAGTTACACCATATGAAAAATATGGTGCCTTGCAGAACATATTAATTGTCATGGCATTTAGAAGTGGTTGTAGTAGCGGGTTTTTCCATGAGCCAGATAGTTTACATAAGCAATTTTCACAAATAGTATATTCGAATTGTTTATAACTGACGACATAAAAAAATATTTTAATTTTAAATCTACTCTGCCAGAATGTAGTGGTATCAAAAAAAGACATTGTAATCAAGCCGAGTTTTTCCCAAGGAAGTGGAATACCCGCTCTAATTTTGGAACAAGTCTCAATCGCGTCATTAACTATTTCATTAATCATTGGTACATTTTCACTTTTCTCAAATATGTAGCATTCTGGCAGTCTATATGAATTTAACATAAAATTAAATTTTGAATACCGAAACTGCAATAAAATGTCCTCTCGTACAGTTTGAGGTAGCTCCAATTCATAAACATCTAAGGCATTTTGGAGTCTACCACAAACTGCAATCTGTGCAAGTTTATACAAACTGTCCATTATAAAGAAATGTACTTACTGTTTTTGGCAGCTCGTCAAAGACAATAGACGTTGTCATGGTGGATTCAGATGACATACTGTGAAGACGACAATTTCATGCCCCTTATATACTGGAGTGGTTGCTAAGCAATGTCAGTTATCAATAATAACATGTCTGTCACTCAAAAAAAAAAGTTTACACGCGCCAACCTTTTGCTGGCGTGGGTGCTTGCCCAGATAATTGTCCTAAAAGGACAAATTATCTCAGCGGGACATGGACAGCCGCCATCGCGACCTTGGGACCCGGGGGGCCCCCTTTTTTTTATCAATTGCCTGGTAACGCTTTTTTTTTCTTAGATCCACCAGATTGACCTGCTGCAGCCTGTCGTTTACCTGAATCTACCTGCATTGGCGAACTCATACCTTCGTCACTGTCAGAATATGGTACTAATCGTTTTGGTTCAGAATGTTGTTGTGTTTCTTCTGCTCCTTCTTCGTCTTCGTCTTCGTCTTCTTCGCTATGTGATACTTCTTCGTCGACGTGATGTTCGTCTACAGAACTTGTTCCAGAGGCGGAACCAGATGTTGATGGGCGGTCGTGATCTATAGGCAAACCACGACGAACACGAGACATTAGCCATTGTTCATAGGCATACCGTTTCTGGCCTTCATGCATAAACTCCCAATTAGACCGTTCCCACGGTGGAATTTCATAATTCTGAAGGCAAGAAACGTTACAGTTAAAAAATGTAACCAAAAAATTAACATAAACAACAAAAATTATATTTACATACCTGTTTTTTCGGCATTCGGTTGTTTCGGGTACAAAGTTTTTCCGATACGTTGTTCAACAGCTGTCTTCAATTTCAGGCCGTACTTTCCCACAAATGAATGCCAATTTCGTGTATGACTCCAGTCAATTGCAAAATCAATTATAGCTTTTGCATCCAATTGTTGAACTCGTTGTCTAAACTCTTCTTCTGTAAATGGTCGTTCTCTTGCTTCCTTTAACAGATTATCGTATCCAACGTCGTGCTCTTTAGCAATGGCATCTGCTCCACTGCGCGGTGCGTCTATATTTATAGGATTTCCCGGTCCTACATAATCACTGCCAGGTAAAGTATATCCTTTGTTCTGTACACGTTCTGCTACTTTTTTAACGCCGTAAGCAACACCTGCAGCGGCAGCAGTTGTCGCGCCAGCCGCTATCGCTATCTGCCCCGAAGTTGTAACACCAGCTGTGCTAATTGCGGCCCCGTCCATGACACTCTCAGATAACAAGGGCACCGTTTCGCTAGTAGTTGCTATATCGGAACTTTGGTGACCTCGGCCACGATGTCGTGGTTTATTTGGGCGGCGCCGTCGCACTCCAAGATTGCTTTCTTCTGGCCTTGTTTCAGGCACGCGTTCAAATTCAACTGTTTCGCCACTCGTATCCAAATCGTCGTATGCTGGATTATCTCCATACCGTATACGATTAGCAGCATCCTCTCTTTGCACTGTTCGAATATCATTACTGCTACGAGAACGATTTACATTTGTTAATGGAATTCTTTCAGCCATTTCAATGTCTTCCGCTGGTCCCGGATATAAAACACCTCCGTCGTATTGTATAGAGCCATGGTTGCCCGTGCTTAAATACTGATTTACCCACGACATTTTGCTGACTAAAATAAATAAATCATTGCCGCCTTTTATATACATTACGTTATTGAACAGTACGTGTCGGGCTGTCACTCAAAAAAAAAAGTTTACACGCGCCAACCTTTTGCTGGCGTGGGTGCTTGCCCAGATAATTGTCCTAAAAGGACAAATTATCTCAGCGGGACATGGACAGCCGCCATCGCGACCTTGGGACCCGGGGGGCCCCCTTTTTTTTATCAATTGCTGACCCTCGAATCATGAAACGACGCGTCATGTTTCGATTCATGAATCGAAACATGACGCGTCGTTTCATGATTCGAGGGTCAGCAATTGATAAAAAAAAGGGGGCCCCCCGGGTCCCAAGGTCGCGATGGCGGCTGTCCATGTCCCGCTGAGATAATTTGTCCTTTTAGGACAATTATCTGGGCAAGCACCCACGCCAGCAAAAGGTTGGCGCGTGTAAACTTTTTTTTTTGAGTGACAGACATGTTATTATTGATAACTGACATTGCTTAGCAACCACTCCAGTATATAAGGGGCATGAAATTGTCGTCTTCACAGTATGTCATCTGAATCCACCGTGACAGCGTCTATTGTCTTTGACGAGCTGCCAAAAACAGTAAGTACATTTCTTTATAATGGACAGTTTGTATAAACTTGCACAGATTGCAGTTTGTGGTAGACTCCAAAATGCCTTAGATGTTTATGAATTGGAGCTACCTCAAACTGTACGAGAGGACATTTTATTGCAGTTTCGGTATTCAAAATTTAATTTTATGTTAAATTCATATAGACTGCCAGAATGCTACATATTTGAGAAAAGTGAAAATGTACCAATGATTAATGAAATAGTTAATGACGCGATTGAGACTTGTTCCAAAATTAGAGCGGGTATTCCACTTCCTTGGGAAAAACTCGGCTTGATTACAATGTCTTTTTTTGATACCACTACATTCTGGCAGAGTAGATTTAAAATTAAAATATTTTTTTATGTCGTCAGTTATAAACAATTCGAATATACTATTTGTGAAAATTGCTTATGTAAACTATCTGGCTCATGGAAAAACCCGCTACTACAACCACTTCTAAATGCCATGACAATTAATATGTTCTGCAAGGCACCATATTTTTCATATGGTGTAACTTGTCCGCCTCATCTCAAGCAATACAGCCATTGGTGCATGTTTTGTGCAAACTGTCCGTTATTCAGAAGTGTACGTTGTGGTGGCGCGTTAAGTGAGGTGTCAGATTCAGAAGACGATGATCCTGATTTGGCTGATCTTTTGTTTGCAGAATTATAATGGAACATCTCTTGGAAGCAGTGCAGACCATATTCACTCTATTGGAAGCGGAAATAGGAACACCGTCCTTGAAGGCGATGATATACTTAATGACGAGATTGAATTGCAAGCTGGCACAGGGAGATGGACTCTTAGGCAAATACATCTTTACCATTTTGAACTATTTGACTCAATTCGAAAGTTCTTCGCTAGTCTCGTCCTTTGGTTTACAGAGCTTCTCCGAATATCTGAGATCTCTGAAAGATGGTATTTCACTGACGTTATTGTCATCAGAGGAGAGAACGACGTTGATGAATTCTGTAGACGAATTAATATCATTGCACAAACCTACCCTGGCCAAATTATCATGTGGAAACATGATGGGGACCACATCCACCTCATACACGACTGTATCTACTCATCAAGACGATGCCGCTGTAAATTTCGAACTGACGGATTTATTGCCAGTCGAATTAAGAAAACAACAAGACGCAGTAGAGCAATCGCAGCCATGTCAGACATCGACTGGCTCAATGTTCTTTTATATCTCTACTTGCAAAAACGGACAAGTAGGGGACAAGTTTGGCTTAGAGGAACCGATAAGCGATTGCCTGGTGAGCTTGAAATTATACAATGGAGCAGTTTCATCGAGCAATCCCTCACAGTATTGGAGGGGCAAGACACTGGAAATGTTACTCAATGTGGAAGCGAACTCGCCAATGATGCAGCATGTAAATGGCCTCATAGCAAGCGCCAGCCAATCGTTACAGGGAAAGGGTGCAATGCTGAAAAAACAGCGAAAAAGGTACTATCCCTTTTATTAAGTTACAATTGTATTCCTCCAGAAAATATAGTCAATGTAATACCATCTGCTCATCCTTATTTTATTAATTTGATTGACCCTAAATTCAAACGATTTTTCGATATGGGCTTAGAATTATATAAGAAAACAATAAATGAATTGGATTTACATGGTATAGAAAATTTATTGTGTTCTGGTTCTGAAGATAATATTTTTTATTCTCATTCAACAAATGTGTGGGAATATTATTATACTCTACAAGATTCCCTTTTTTGGCTAAATAAAATTTTATTGTTTCAATGTGAAGATGACACTGACGAGGCTACTAAATTTTTAACAAATCTTGTATCTTGGATTAATAAAAAAGGATTGTATCAATGGCAAGAATTTGAAGGTAAAAATGTATATGTACCAAATAAAAAGTTAAACACATTATGTATTGTTGGTCCACCAAATAGTGGCAAAAATTGGTTTTTTGATTGTATAATTTCACTTGGTTTAAATGTTGGCCACATTGGACGTTGTAATAATAAAACCAATCAGTTTGCATTACAAGATGCTGTTAATAGACGTGTCATTGTTGGTAATGAAATTTCCTTAGAGGAGGGTGCAATTGAGGATTTCAAAAAAGTGTGTGAAGGCATTGCATGTAATATTAGAGTGAAGTATAAAGGAGACGCTATATTAAGACGTACTCCATTACTGTTAATATCAAATTCACAACCGGTTATTTGTTCTCACC
This sequence comes from Schistocerca serialis cubense, assembly GCF_023864345.2. Lineage (NCBI taxonomy): Eukaryota > Metazoa > Arthropoda > Insecta > Orthoptera > Acrididae > Schistocerca > Schistocerca serialis. Next base: position 3,197,382 of record NW_026047628.1, on the reverse strand, counting down.
CAGATTTTAAAGATATTCGTGTACGTACAATTAGGTGGAGAAAGTTTGATGAATTAAAAAATGCTTGTAAAAAGCCGTATCCTCTGGCTTTCTTTCAGTTACTTCAAATGTATAATATTGATTATTAAATGAAAGACAAGATTCTGTACAATGTATATTTTATTGTCAATTATTACAACAAATATAAATAAAGTATAATTGTTACATTTCAAATTACACTTGTTTAATTTCATATTGACCCTTATAAACAGATGATTCCTCATTCCTTTTTACATTAGACATATAAATCATATCAGATACTTGAACATTTGATACAGTTGCTCTAGGGTAATGTGTCTCTAGACCATCTGCATAAACTGAACATTCTGCAATAACTTCAAACAACATTTGAGTATCAGTATATTTTGTAACATCACTATTTAAACTGCTTGTACTTAAAGCATATGTAGGATTAATGCCTACATGAAGACTTGGTTGAACATTTGTATCATGAAGTCTAATATTATACCCCGCAGAAGCAATATCAGCTTTTTCTATTAAATGATTATATCCCGATACTTCTGCATTTGTTACTGGACTAACAGCTCCCACTAATTGTTCTTCCATTCTTGCTGGCTCAAAGGGAGTTAAAGAAAAACTGTCACATGACATAAAAGGATTACAGTGCTTATCAGCATTAATATTATACCTTTGAATTACATTTTGAGCAGTAGTTGTAATAGGAAAAATATCAACATTAGCTACTTTTGGAATTTTGAGAAAACCCAATGTTGGTGTATACGTATAGTCAACAATAACACTTCCTGTTCGTGCATCTGCATCTACTTCTGATACACAAGACTGTACACATTTCCAACCCCAATTATGTAAACCCTTATCTTTCGAGCTAGAAACACACGCATAATAATATTTCAAATTAACTGGTTGTCCAAATTGATGTGCAGGCACTTTAGTAAGAAAGTCTGCCTCATCATTTCTATAACCATACCATGACTTCCAAATGGAATCAAACTGTCGTTTATGATCTATGGCAGTAGTTTCCATAGGTGCATTTGCGGTAAATGCTGTAGGCTTTACATTAATACCAGGTATTTTCAAATTAATACCTACACTTGTAATCATATTCTTATTTTGATTTAATGTTGCAAGTTCTGTATCACTTGAATTAGTCGGAAAGGCAATTCTAGGATTACGTGCGACTACTTTCACAGAACAATGAACAATTCTACTACCATCAGGTAATAAATCGAATTCAGAAGGCGTCATATACAAAAATGGCCGATCAACGGGAATTTCTGCTAATGGAGTAATCATACATACCGCTTTTTCATGTTCAATCACTTTGTATGCCAAACCGTATGTAAAAAATCTATGAACTTTCCGATATCTTGTAATGTTACCAGTATCTAATATAGAAGGAGCAGGTAATGGATCAACACGGGTATTAGGTGAATCACCCAGTACATTAGCAGATGGTGCTGCGGTGCCTGGTAACGCTTTTTTTTTCTTAGATCCACCAGATTGACCTGCTGCAGCCTGTCGTTTACCTGAATCTACCTGCATTGGCGAACTCATACCTTCGTCACTGTCAGAATATGGTACTAATCGTTTTGGTTCAGAATGTTGTTGTGTTTCTTCTGCTCCTTCTTCGTCTTCGTCTTCTTCGCTATGTGATACTTCTTCGTCGACGTGATGTTCGTCTACAGAACTTGTTCCAGAGGCGGAACCAGATGTTGATGGGCGGTCGTGATCTATAGGCAAACCACGACGAACACGAGACATTAGCCATTGTTCATAGGCATACCGTTTCTGGCCTTCATGCATAAACTCCCAATTAGACCGTTCCCACGGTGGAATTTCATAATTCTGAAGGCAAGAAACGTTACAGTTAAAAAATGTAACCAAAAAATTAACATAAACAACAAAAATTATATTTACATACCTGTTTTTTCGGCATTCGGTTGTTTCGGGTACAAAGTTTTTCCGATACGTTGTTCAACAGCTGTCTTCAATTTCAGGCCGTACTTTCCCACAAATGAATGCCAATTTCGTGTATGACTCCAGTCAATTGCAAAATCAATTATAGCTTTTGCATCCAATTGTTGAACTCGTTGTCTAAACTCTTCTTCTGTAAATGGTCGTTCTCTTGCTTCCTTTAACAGATTATCGTATCCAACGTCGTGCTCTTTAGCAATGGCATCTGCTCCACTGCGCGGTGCGTCTATATTTATAGGATTTCCCGGTCCTACATAATCATGAATGAAATTGGTAAACTTGTCCAGCTAATCCACTCAGCATAACTCACCTAAAGGCAATTATGACGACTTCTTTTGGATTTTCACTTGTTTTTGGAATTATCTTTTGGGGCAGCCAACTAGAAATAAATAAAATATTTATATGTTATTTAATGTAGAAACCAATAGAGTGTGCCCTAGTGACACATAGGTTCAAGATGCCCTAGATCAATGAAGAGGTTTATGCAAGGTGTTCAGTTGTTTAACATCACATCACAATCCTACTAGAAGTGTGTATAGGATACATACTTATTTGTTCATAGTTGCTATGCCCTATAAGATTATCGTATAGGATAGTACTGATTGGAAGCATGCTAGGAAGCATTCCTGCAAGGTGACACTCTGGAGGAACATTTATAATTGCAAGGCAGAGAGATACTAGCTTTTTGGTTAAATTATTCTCATGCTGGTGTCTGCTTAATTTATGCTACTGGCCATTAAAATTGCTGCACCACAAGATGACGTGCTACAGACGTGAAATTTAACCGACAGGAAGAAGATGATGTGAAATGGAAATTATTAGCTTTTCAGAGCATTAACACAACGTTGGCACCAGTGGCGACACCTACAATGTGCTGACATGAGGAAAGTTTCCAACCGATTTCTCATACACAAACAGCAGTTGACGAGTGTTGCCTGATGAAACGTTGTTGTGATGCCTCATGTAAGGAGGAAAAATGCGTACTATTACGTTTCCAACTTTGATAAAGAACGGATTGTAGCCTATTGCGATTGCGGTTTATCATATCACGACATTGCTGCTCGCATTGGTCGAGATACAATGACTGTTAGCAGAATATGGGATCAGTGGGTTCAGGAGGATGCCAATGTCCTCATATCACTAGCAGTCGAGATGACAGGCATCTTATCTGCATGGCTGTAACGGATCATACAGCCACGTCTCGATCCCTGAGTCAACAGATGGGAACGTTTGCAAGACAACCACCATCTGGACAAACAGTTAGATGACATTTGAAGCAGCATGGACTGTCATCTCAGAGACCATGGCTGCGGTTACCCTTGATGCTGCATCACAGACAGGAGCGCCTGCGATGGTGTACTCAATGACGAACCTGGGTTTGCAAATGACAAAACGTCATTTTTTCGGATGAATCCAGGTTCTGTTTACAGCATCATGATGGTCACATCTGTGTTTGGCAACATCGCGGTGAACGCACATTGGAAGCGTGTATTCGTCATCGCCATACTGTCGTATCACCCAGCGTGATGGTATGGGGTGCCACTAGTCACACGTCTCGGTCACCTCTTGTTCGCATTGACGGCACTTTCAACAGTGGACGTTACATTTCAGATGTGTTACGACCCGTGGGTCCCTGTGAAACCCTACATTTCAGCGGGATAATGGACGACTGCATGTTGCAGGTCCTGTAGGGGCCTTTCTGGATACAGAAAATGTTCGACTGCTGCCTTGGGCAGCACATTCTCCAGATCTCCCACCAATTGAAAACGTCTGGTCCATGGTGGCCGAGCAACTGGCTCGTCACAATACGCCAGTCACAACTCTTGATGAATTGTGGTATTGTGTTGAAGCTGCATGGGCAGCTGTACCTGTACATGCCATCCAAGCTCTGTTTGACTCAATGCCCAGATGTATCAAGGCTGTTATTATGGCCAGAGGTGGTTGTTCTGGGTACTGATTTCTCAGGATCTATGCACCCAAATTGCGTGAAAATGTAATCACATGTCAGTTGTAGTATAATATGTTTGTCCAAAGAATACCTGTGTATCATCTGCATTTCTTCTTGGTGTTGGAATTTTAATGGCCAGCAGTGTATTATCAATCTGAATGTCCAAGAACTTCACTCATGTATCCTCATTCAGTGTCTGTTATTGATATCTCCTTGTATCTATGAGTCTTTCGGATTTGTATGGAATTGCACGATGTGTGGTTTTGTAAGTATAAAGGTTGAATTTTTGTTCTGTTTCCTGTAAACCAGTTTCAGGTATGTTTCATTATTCACCTGGCTGTTTCTAGTTTGAATGAGTTTGTCAGTTTTTAGTGTACTTGTGTCATCAACAAACATAGCAGATTTTGAAGGCTCCTCCATTGGGGTTAGCACTACATTAATGTGGGTCAGGATAAGTCAAATGCTGAGCCCAGTGGGACATCATATGTAATTTTTCCCCATTCTATATTCAGTTTTCCTCCCAGGGTATCGTTTGTTACTAAGACCCAGTTTTTTGTTGCTAAGCTAAGATTCAGTTCTTGTAAGTATAATTCTTTTAACACCATAACAATGTAGTTTCTCAAGTAAAGGGATATCACGAGTTTAATTTGATGCCAATAAGTTTTCTCCACTTGTACTGCATATTTCTCATTCTATAAAGTCAGCACAATATTTTAGTAATTAGATTGTTACGATCGTAACAAGAAGAATTTCTGCTTCTGTCACCAGACGATTCTTGTGATTGATTTGACCATTCACCTGATGAAACTGATGTCTGGTTGAGTATACACTTCCTGACTGTCTGATGGATCTAATTTCAATAGTCATTTTTTCTCCTCAAATGTTTTCAGCAACTGTTAAGAAATTGTTTTCATGGCCTGATATTTTTTCAGTTTTTCTAAGTATTAGGCTGGTGCGTAAGTTGATAGCACTTCCGTTTTGCATGTTGATATTCCAGTTGCTGAGGTTTTTTTACCAATAGCTATTTTTTATTTGTAGTTCATTGTTGCTATTTGAGTTTACATGTATTTGAGTTTACACATTGTCATTTTGTCATCTGGAGATACTGAGTGGGATGGTGGTCACTAGAAAGTGGAGTGCCAAGTAGAGGAATTGAGGCACTGTGGACATGTTCATCTCTAAGGGATCAATAGAGGGTAACTAGTGGAGGCAGCCAGAAACATTGTTGTACATCTGGTGGGACAGGGACAAAGTGGTTTACTATGAATTGCTTCCTCAACATGTAACCACTGATTACTGTTGACATTTATTGTCAATAACTCAACATGTTTTGCAGATGCAGTACAAGAACAATGACCAAGAAGTCGCTACTCCATGATAACACCTGCCAACAATTTGCTAGACTTACAAAAAACAGTATACAGGAGTTGGGGGTTTGAACTATTGCACACCCCCCCTCTTCACTTGAACTTGCACCCTCAGATTTTCCCCTTTTCTGCTCTTTATTGAGCAACGTTCAAAGAACTTTATTTCCAGATCAAAATGCACTCTGAACCTTGGTCAACGAGTACTATGCCTTAAAACAACATGATTTCTACAATTACAGAATGAAAAAGTCGCCCCAGCATTGGGAGACTGCTGTAAATAGTGAAGGAGAACATTTCACTGGTTATTAATGTCTCTCTTATTTGTTTCTGTTGTGCGTATTAAACTTCTGGAAAAATACCAACTGATACTTACTGCAAATAGATACATATGCATAACTTCCTTTCATTGTGCTGCTAAACTTAGTTTCCTTTCGTCTCTGTCTAACCAGTATGTATAACATTCAAAATTACACTTGGTCTGTTAAGCCCAGTGTCTGGGTACAGATATTGCAAACATGGATAGGTATTGTACATATCTTTTGCAATACAATTAACTCAGTGCATGTGTCCTAAGTGTTCGAGGATGAATCATATTGTTGTTGGTTGTCAAGTTTATAAAGAATTTCACATTCTTTCGAAACAATTCTGATCCCCAAGTGAGGGTATATGTGAGTAAATGTCAGAAGAGTCTTAATTTTGTGTCATAAAAGGATGTGGCTCTGTTGAGAGTTTAATATAATTCGTGCACCATTGATTCTCATAATATTTGAGTAGTAGTGTGTGGGTCAGTTGTGTTATGACAGTTATCCAACATAAAAGTTGATTACTCTTGTTCTGAGGTATCAGTTTAGGTAATTTTGATGAACAACTCCAAGGATGCATTGAAATATTTTGTAGGTTATCAACAAATGAGCATAGCTTTTAAAAGTAGTTTTGTATGAAGCAAATGCAGTGAAGAAATGACAGAACCTGTAAATTAGTTAATAAATTTCTTTAGTTCATTGTAGAAAGGACTGAGGCACTCAGTAGTCCACCAATTGATGTTGGAAATAATTTGAATTTGTTTCATGATCAGTAGGCATGGTAGTTGCAGTGGATAGAGATACAATTATATCTTAATGGTATTCAACAGTATACTTACTCATTAAAGGTCAGTTGAATCAAAAGTAAAATTCAGCAGAGGAAGGAGTGATTCCTAGTTTCCTCTTGGGCAATCACACGTATGAAAGGTTGAGTTTTATTAATTGTTACAGTAACATATCCTTTTCTAAATGATTGATAATGCATTCACACTGTAGGCTGTGTGGAATTAAAGATAGCTCCTGAAAGAATTTTTTAAAATCATGTTTAAATCGGAAATTATTTGAATTGTTCCCTTCCTTTAAATACAAGTACATAAGGAATGTTACATTAGGCATGCAGTAATTGTATCTAAAACCTGAAATCTTGGAGATAAAAGTAAAAAAGTAATTGCATTTGGGACACCATAGATTGTACACACAGCTCGCACAAATAGTGTCATTCGTAGCGCAATTCTTGATACTCTAAAAAACTAAAACTATATATAAATCATACATCTCTCTCAATTTTTCATTATATTTCATTTCCTTATTTAAAATAGTTTATTTATCTTGCAGCAGTCATAGGTCCCAATTCTAAAGACATAAGTAATATAAATTGCTTTTTTGAATAATCATTGGTCATTTATTAATGTTCAAATTTGTTCTATTCTTACAAAAAGAGCTGCCATTTTTGTGTTGTGTGAATAAATTGTAGCCTTGGGAATGGGATTCAAAAACATTACCATAGCTTTTCCATTTCCAGAGATTCCATGGAAATTGTTTTATATCTTCCTCATTTGAAATATGTACATTGACAAACAATCCAGGGTATATCAGATCAACATGCATATCCTTGCCAGCCTCTGTTCCAATTGTCTTTACATGTGCAGCAAGAATCATGTTACACTTCTGAATACCCAGCACATCTTTGATGGGTTGCATCCTCAGTTATGAGATGATGTTTTTTTTTTTTTCAAACTTCAGGGTTGTTGTGACAAGAATATTATGATAGCTTAAGGCAGTAAATAATGATCATTTTGAATATGAGCAAAAAGTTTGACCTGAATGGAAGTTATGATCACTCAGTTGCCCAGAAACCATTCTCTCGTTCCATAAAATATGCTTTCTGCTCGAATCTGAGTTTGTGCATATTCATAAAAGTCTGTAGCTCAGCCAGCATACAGTTTTCTGTATTTCATCTGGTTCCACACTCCTCTCATTGTACCACCAATAGCATCCATCACAACTTTACTATGCATGCAGCACAGAATAACACAGTCCATTTCCACTTCAAATATTTTCGAACACAAACTGGATAGTGTGTACTTGTTTTCAAATAGGGAAGCACAGCCATCTCAACTAATCGTCATTTTTTTGACACACGAGATTTTCTTCTTTACATCAGCTATAATTTATATGAGAACACAGCAACAGAAATGGTTTCATGTGTTGATCTCATTATGATGATGGCAGGATAAAATTTTTCTGCGGCATCCAGGCACAACCTGTGAAGCGTGTACTTGTTCATGTGATGAATGAGCACTTTGACTTTTGTCTTCATTAATCAGAGAAACATTATCTACAAAGTCTGTCGATAGATCATCAGATTTGGGAGATCCATTTTGCATATATCCCAAATTCAGCAGATTGTGAGGTTTAATGAAGCAGTGAAATATTAAATATAAAATTTGCCTATCAATTTCTGAGACTACATCAGCGATGGTACCATTAACTTCTGCATATTTTTGTAGCCTGTCAACATCAATCCAGTTTTTTCCATTTTATTTCTTTGTCAATCAACTTCCACATTTATTGTGGAGTTACGGTTTCTATGCTTTATGCATGAGTTCATAGTATACATGAATTTGACAGTAGACTAAATGTTCCAGGAACTCCTCATCTCATGGAAAAAATGCTCTTTTCAGTGTCATTTTTCAGTACATTCACCAGATAATCAGAGTTGGCATGATACCTTCACACATACGTTAAGGTGTGTTCAAAACCAACAAAATGTGTAATGAATGAAAGTGTTTTTTATTTTCCCCATTTCCGTGTCTGCTAAAACTGCTTATAAGCTCCATGAGGTGAAAGTACTATGTAGTGTTTTTGCAAAACTCTTTGCATCTTAGTCTTGCGATCTTTAAATAATTTGGTATCCCATCTGTCAGGTGCTTGATAGATTGTCATCTGTTCTAAAAAAAGTTAAACTGTTTTTTTAAAAAAAATTTTAGGTTAAAGTTAACTAACAAAAAATGTAAACTTTCTTCCTGATCTAACTTCTGTGTAGTAAGAATCCTTGCTGTTAAATTCTTCTTCGGATGTCAGAACTTAATCAGTATTTTTAGTTTCATATCTGACATCAAACATGATGAATTTAAACTTAAAATGCCTTTAACACTGTAGCCAAACAAAATGTATTTTGTAACATGGTTTACGCAGTTCAAATCAGCACACAGGAAGTGTCATACTCATCAGTAAGTTAGGTATGTAATGTGAAGACAAAGATTCTTCATATTATTGTAACCTCTACTTGTAGCTTTCAAAAATTAGACACGGGAAATTATTTCCACTGTTCCTCCTCAGACAGGAAAATAGATACTACACATAAACTCTGATGAAAAAACAAAGATAAGGTTCAGAAAAATATATTTTGCTCTTGTGCTTACATTCTGGAAACTTCAAAATTGTCACACAAAATGGCTGTCCTTCACTTCACTGCAGGAGGGGAAACTACAAGTACTGACAACACATGCTCACAAATGTACAAGAACTTCCCTACCTTTTGGAACTATAAGTTTTGTCACATGGAAACAGTTAGGAATAGATACATGAAGGTTAGGAAAAAGGACAGGTCACTGAGACCCAAAGAGTGTCAGTCACAAGGAAACATCATCCATTTGACCTTGTATTTTTGAGACAACAAAAGTATATCATATTTTATGGAGTATGACACTTTTTCTTCGAAAAATTGCCTACAAATTCCAGGTGCATCTTATACTCAAAACTACTATAAAAGTCCAGTGTTTGATTTGAAATTGCTGTCAGGCTTAAAAAAGGTCATATTGCTGTGGAAAACGTCTCTCTATCTGGCAACACTGTATTCAACTGGCAGCAGTAGTGCACTGATACAATGAACATGAGTTTTGGGGCTTCACAAGCTTGCTAACACTGTCCCCCTCACGCCCTGCCATCACAAAACCAGAACCCTGTCTAGCCTTTGATGTGTCAGTGCAGTCTACAGTGCCAGTGAACCTGAACTGAAAGTGATTTGTGTTATTGGTAACAGAAGAGTATTTTCTTTAGTAATTTCCTAATGGAAATGCAGGCTGTAAATTGAAAGTAACATCATATGGAGAACAATATGGAAGCATAGCAGCTGAGTGGCATTTTGGTCCTCCTCCAACAGAAAGACCCATTAGTTATTGGCTTGTTAGTACGAAAGAACTGCAAAAATGTAGAAGACTACATGTGCAAATTGATGATTGGATGCAAAAATGCCAAAACTACACTTGTATCCAAAATTAAAGCAACAAACAACTACTTTTCTGTTCTGTGTTTAATTCACAATACAATCCTACAAACTGTCAACCAGATGTCCGTACAATCGTGTTCTGCATGGAAAATGGCGTTCTGGTCAACTGGCAACTATTCCAATGATTTCAGGGCACCTATGAGACGATTAGTGTTTGCTGGGTAGCCCCATATCCACAACCGCCATGTACACAGCCACATACAGTCCACTAAGACAGAGAGAAAATGCCTACCAGACAAGACGGTGGAGTGCCATAGAAAGGAAGCAGAACAGTCGCAAATTGATGTGGCCTGATGGCTTAGTGTGAATCGTTCTGTTTTTCAGATGTGGCAACACTTTATAGAGACTGAAACTGTATCCCAAAGTCCAGGGCAGGATTGCGTGTAACTTCAAAAGAGATTACCATTATTTGGTTGTAAGGTCACAACAGTGCATGGCAACTGGCATGTGAGTTTGCAGCATCCACTGGACATGTAATACGAAGGTAAGCTGTGTGCAGATGGCTTTGGCAGTGTGTCCTTTATTGTCGGAGACCTGCTATATGTCTACCTCCGACACATCTTCACAGAAGGGAACATCTAGAGTGGGCAGGTGGCTTGCTTGTGACTCAGGGCAGGCTGCAGTGTCTTGTATTTGAATGGTGACGCCATGCTACATTCCACAATGTCGCTCTGGGTGTCACAGGCTTGTGGCATAAGCTGTGATGGTGGAACAATTAACAACTGCTTTGTTAATCCTGTGCCCTGTATGCTAAAATGATATATATATAAACAGGTATTGTATGGTATCCCTGTTAAACAAACAACCCACCTGATCTAATACTTCATACTCTTCTAATGGTTCCACCACACACAAAGTTCTTACCAGCAAGCTAGACTCAGCACTGACCTAAAGTCAATTCCCAGTACCCTTAGGTATGTAATTATGTGAATCAAGTCTTAGTATGGTTGTTCATAGTTTAGTTGGTTCATCTTTTGCAACAGACGTTCCTTGCCACCTCTCTACCATGACTTAACCTATCTGAAACATTTTTCGATCAAGTTCCACCCTATCAAGGTAGAAGTTGATTATGGCACAACACTGATATAAGAAATCTAATCCCAGACTCATGTTGTAGCCGTCAATTGCATGTGACACAATCTCTAAATATTGTTTAAATTAAGCTGTATCCAGGTGGATGTCTGTTCATTGTCCTAATGGTGTGACGTCTTTATTCCGATTCTGTGCAGCCTGTGCTGTGGTGGGTCCCATTGCTTACATTTCACCAGATCACTACTGGAGACTGGAACATGCTCCCCTGTGTCCAATTTTTTCTACTATTATTCTTATCGCATACAGTTCGTATCACATCCACTTCTGGATACAGTTTTGTAACATCTGATCATACTGGGAACCACCATAGGTTCCTCCCTGGTCCTCTACTTTTAAAACATTACTTCTTCTTACTTTATTCACATCACCCTGAGGCTGGCGACACTTCATTCTTACATGGCCAGTTTTTCCAAACTTGATATGTTTTATATTAGCTGTAAAACACTGTCCATTTGCCCTGCATTCCAGTCGACAAATTGGTCTCCTCACATCTATAGGAAACCCTGTCTGCACACATTTTGACATTTCTGCATGCAGCCCTCTTAAAAAAGCATCGAACACCCTCTGCTCTGCTTCTTGTGAAATAATGTCATTGACTTCAGCATCCTGCCCTAATGCATAGGTGCATCCATTAATTTTCATTATCCTATCTGCAAATTGTTCCACAGTTTTTGTATTTTTCTTAGTTATTACCGCTAGTTGTTGCAGCTCACTTCTACTGTGGCGTTTTTTTTTACCAAATGCGGTTGACATGATACAGATTAAACCCAACAAAGACTCACACAAGAGAGAGCACTGAAATGACCTACAATCAAACAAGTGTGTCAGTGGAAAAGACAGCCATGGTCTAGAGTAAGAGAAGACATTGTCAAATCTTTCAAAAAGTGCAGCATAAGTAACGTTCTGGCTGGCAGTGAAGACCGTCATTTATGAAGAGGACAATGGTCGTGAAGGAGAAGTAGTTCAATTTTGATTTTCGGGGACCTTAAGGTCAGTTTGGTTTAATAGACTAATAATATTTTTACCCTGACTTTGCAATCTAATATAAAAAATTGTAAAAATTGTACTTTTTAAGAAGTGCTCCAAAATGAAAGTTAGCCTTATAGCCCATAGCATCTTACAGTCTATAAAATATACTGAGGGTCCTACTGAAGTCTTCACAGACCACAATTATCCCCCCAACCTTGCACAAAAACAAATCTCTCATGTCTTATCTTTCCAGTCTCCCACAGTCTGGTCACAGAACAGCATTCCCCCTGGAATTCATTAGCACCCAGGACTGGAGCAACTGAATTACATCCTCCACCAGGGTTTTGTCTACCTCTCACCATGCCCAGAAATGAGAAATGTTCTGCTCACTATCCTTCCCATCCCTCCCACAGTGATATTCCACCATCCACCAAGCCTACACAATATACTCATTCTTCCTTACATGATTCCTGCTCCCAACCCCTTACCTCGTGTCTCATATCCCTGTTATAGACCTATATGCAAGACCTGTCCCATACATCCTCCCACCACCATCACAAACATCACCTATCCCATCAAAGACAGGGCTACCTGACAAACCAGTCTTGTGATGTACAAGCTAAGCCGCAACCACTGTGCTGCATTCTATGTAGGCATGACAACCAACAAGCCATTTGTCCATATGAATGGCCACAGAAGAAAGTGGACCACCGAGTTGCTGAGCATGCAGCCAAACATGACATCCTTCCTTTCAGTGACTGCTTCACAGCCTGTGCCATGTGGATCCTTCCCAATAACACCAGAATTTTCTGAAATGCACAGGTGGGAACTTTGCCTACGTTCCTGTAACCCTCCTGGCCTCAATCTTTGTTAGTCACTGTCCTCACCCATCCAGCCTTCCTGTTCCCATTCCAGCACTGCACAGACCTCATTCCACCATTGTACCCAGTCTTTTTACTTCTCATCTTTTCCAGTACCCCCATCGCCAACTCTCCCCTGCCCACCGTCTTACCTCCTGACAGCACATATCTGCCCTACCATCTTTCCACCTCATCCCTGCACACTCCCCAGCCGCACTCCACTGTGTGCCACTCCTTCCATATTATTTCTCCCACCCCCTACTACCCCAGCTTCCTCCTTACCCACACCCAGTCACCACTCCCATCGTGCATTGGTGCTGCTGCTCGGTGTGGCTACAGTTGCTTGAGACTCTCTCTCTCTCTGTGTGTGTGTGTGTGTGTGTGTGTGTGTGTGTGTGTGTGTGTGTGTGTGTGTTGGGCTATAATTCTAATATTTTGCAGTTGCAACCAACTGAAAGACAGCTTTTAAAGATGTACATGCACCAGTTGTCTGTTACGCCACCCCAATGGAGCCATGTAATGCCTGAGCAACAAATACTACACTGTCGGGTGGGTAAAGGGTTGTGAAATAATGTTTTGGTTGTGCTCTTATGTTTTATTCATTTTGAGTGTGTGGTTTCTGACCTGTAACTGGTGGTAGAGGTCTCTTTACTTAAAATATTATTATGTTGCAATTCACAAGTGCAGTGTAAATGAATGAATGTCTTGTTGCAGTAGTAGTATAGCTCTCTTTGTTTCTTTAGAATATACCACTGGCATTGTTATATTGAAGGACATTTTGCAGGACATGCACTGTTCTTAATGTAATTGGCATGATCAAAATGTAGACCAAAAATAGATAACGTCAATTCATAATAATTCTGAAGTTGACTGGGTTATTCATTTTGATCTTCAAGTGCGTTTATAGCTGCTCCAGAATATGGATACAGTAATATTGTTAAAATAATACACTACTGTTTCTACAGAGTAAAACATTCAGAAGCCATGGTCTGCAGCATGCCATGGTAAGAGGATTGTAGAACAGTAGAGAAATATTACATGATTTAAATAACAGAAAGGTGGTGTGCACATAGGTCCTGTATTGCCCTCCTTTGTATGGTCAAACAGATCACTGTTACACAGCACTCAGTTGTTGCAGAGATGTCATACGAAATAGAAATGCATAATCATGTGAAACTATTCCTTGCCATGGTCAAATGGGGCAGAATTAATGGTTGCCAGAAGGCAGCTTTGTCATTCTGTGATGTGACTCATACAAAGCCTGCAGCATCAACAATAAGGCAGATGTGGAACCAGTGGAGACGGTTACTGGAGAACACATTGTGACGACAATGTGAGATGACCACAATCTTGTCTGCTTTCAAGGTGTTACAAGAATGGCAGAGTGTAGCAAGGTGATGCTTACTGCAAGTGGTTTGAAATGTGCAAATAATGCACAGAAAAGGAAAATTAACTTGGGTGATTGGCAGAATATATAGAGAAAAAGATTTCATGACACTGGATTGGAACATAAATCGTGAAAGGAAAGGTAATTCTTCAAAACAGCCACCAACGCAGATGAGTGGAATAATGCTGGATTGGTTTTGTAAAAGGACATGTGTCTGTTGAATAACATGTGTCCTGAATGGCAGCATATGTGTCCTATAGAGTACATGGCTCTAACAATATACATTATGTGTATCTTCTGACATAAGTAAACTCTAAATGTCTCTTAATCAGAGCCCTAACGTCATTTTATATGGCTTGTTGCATGCTGAAATGTTTTCAACTATCTTCAGGAGTGGTAACTCCACTTTTCAGTTTCTGTCTTTGTCATTGATGAAAAAGTAAAATACACAGTTACGTTATCAAGAGAGTGTGGAATATGATAACTCAGTTGAATATTAGGTAGTAATATTGCCAGCATGATTCAGGATCACGTATGCAATGCAGAAGTATGTTCAAAAGCAGGATGCAAGGGCACAAGCCTGGAAATTAACTTACAGCTGTACGAAGAATATCGTGCCTGGATGCACAATCAACAGTCAATTTACTTGATGAACTCCATGTAAATAGGCATGCCAGCCAGATGAAAGGAAGGTAAGACAGACAATACGTAGAAACAAAGTGCTTTCAGATATGAAGCCTAGTCAAAAGAACTGTCTAAAAACATTGCTTGACATATTCTGCATCATCCAACAATGAATACATTCTCTTCAACATAAACTGAAAAGTGGAGTTACCACTCCTGAAGATGGTTGAGGAAAACATTTCAGCATGCAACAAGCCATCTAAAATGACGTTAGTGCTCTGATTAAGAGACATTTAGAGTTTCTCAAAGCAGGAATAAATCTCTAAAGAATGTCTGTGCTCCAACCTCAACCTCTGCAGAATGTATAGATTGTTTATGATCGCAGCTTCAGATGAAATAGAAATGCACGACATATGAGATGGAATCCAAAATTTTCGGGACTGGTGCTGCCATCCGGAAAGGAGGAATAGTAGATCTTTGCACCGCTAGGTGGCGAGAACTGCATATCTGATGAGTCGGTGTGCAGAGTGGCATTCAGGTGCAAGGACGTGTTCTGTGTCTATAGTGATTTCCGTAATACTATGTGTTTGGTTTGTGGCAATTTTACAATGGATCAGCGAACAGAACAGTGCGTGTGTATCAAATTCTGTGCGAATCTCGGGAAAAGTGCTACGGAGACCCTTTCAATAATTCAAAAAGTGTTGGGGGGGACAGAGCATGAGCCGTACATGTGTGTTTCAGTGACATGCTTGGTTCAGGGCTGGCCGTACAGACGTCAAAGATGATGCTCACACTGGAAGGCCCGTTAGCCACACATTGCCAGACATCATTGCTAAATTTCAACAATTGGTCCTTGCAGATCGATGTCGAACCATTCAAGACCTTGCAGATGAAATGGGTATTGGTTATGGCAAATGTCAACGACTGTTGAGTAATGAATTGGGCATGCATAGTTTCGCCACAGAATTTGTGCCAAGGATCTTGAGTGCCGATCAGAAGGCACAGTGTGTTGAAGTGTGCACGGACCTTTGTCAGACCGCAGCTGATAACACAACCTTCTTGTCATGGGTTATCACCAGTGACAAGAGCTGGATTTACGGTTATGACCCAGAGACAAAGCAACAATCATCCCAGTGGAAGAGCCTGGGCTCTCCATGACCCAAAAAAGCGAGACAGGTGAAGAGCACGATCATCATTTTCTCTGATACCAAGGGAATTGTGCACAAAGAACTCGTCCCACCCGATCAAACAGTGAATTCTGCATACTTCCGTGACGTTTTGTGACAGCTCTGTGAAAACATGCGGTGACAATGGCCCGAAATTTGGCGTCAAGGGAACTGGCTGCTGCATCACAACAATGTGCCCTGTCACACATCCTTACTCACCAGGACCTTTTTGGCAAAAAACAACATGGCAGTTGTACACCCATGCACTCTACTCGCCAGATTTGGCACCTTCCCAAAACTGAAACTCAAGATGAAAGACCATTTGTTTGACACTCTAGAGAGGATTCAAGAAGCATCGCTGGCAGTGATAAACACTCTCAACAGACAGGACTTCGAGAAAACGTTTGACCAGTGGCAGAAGTGCTGGGACCGGTGTGTATGTGCAGATGTGAACTTCTTCAAGGGTGATGGCGACCATTAGTCCAAAGGTAAGGTTTTCAACAGATGGCAACACCAGTCCCAAAAATTTTTAATATCACCTCATAGAACTTACGTCAGTTACGTCATGCAAAAGAAGGCCAAGCATACAGAGTGACAGAAAAATTTACAAAAATGGCTATAAACGAACAACAATATAAATGTTACATCTATGATGTACAACAGGTTTTACTATGTCATACATTGACACATTTCATGGCATTCTGCTGGAGACAGCTGCCGTCCTATAATTTCATGGTTCATGACTTTGGTACTTAACCAACACTGTAAACTTGTGGGATGGATCTGGTGCAAGGTGTGGTTTAGTCATAATAGTTTCCTGCCTGATAAATTTGTGATGCTTGAAGAAGGTATGGAACACAGACTAACTATATGGTCTGATCACTATGTTGGGCAGAACAATAACTGGAGAATTTTAGCACTTTATTTCTATCTTGTCAACTGCAAGTACTGTGGAGAAATACATAAAAAGTTTTTATGTTCTATTCATAGTTTCCTACCTTGTGACAGGAACTTCACAATGATTGAGAAAAGACAGTGTCAAAAGTTATGGCTCCTTTAGAATAGAAGCATGCCATAGCTTAGGCCTCTGTAGAGCCTTCAAAACTGTCCATTCAGGAGATGATGGAGGACTTAAAGAGCATAGATCCATTGAGCTGGTTCTCAAAACGCCACCTGCTTTGAAAATAACTGGTGTGCTCTGGTTGAAGTTATGCAGTGAAAATCCTTGAGGCAATATGCTTGCTTCATCCACATGAAAGACAATTTATTTTGAAACATGGTTGTGAACATGAAGCAAAAGAAATTGTTGCCTTCTCGGTTTTGGTTGCTCTGCAATGGGGTACTGAAACTTGTAAGGAGAAGAAAAGCGATCTATTGGATGTGACGAAATACATGGAATCAAAATACAGGCATTTCATGAAAACATGCAGTGTGCCAGCTGAGTGTAATGTACCAGCTTCGTGTCTCAACTTGATGATAAACTCATGTTATATTTTTTAAGACCAAAGTAATCAGTTTACAATAAATATTAGTTTGTATCTTGATATAAGTTTCTCACTTAAAACTTTCAGATTCTAGGCAACCTTATCATTATAGTAGAGTAAGAATGACCTGCAGTAATGCTGTATATCAGTTGCTATACAGTGTTTTTTTCTATTTTAGTAGTTATTTTCCAAAACCTATCCTTAGCACAAGTCAGCCGTGGTGGCAGAGTGGTTCTAGGTGCTTCTGTCTGGAACCATATGGCTGCTACGGTTGCAGGTTCGGATTCTGCCTCAGGCATGGATGTGTGTGATGTCCTTAGGTTTAAGTAGTTCTAAGTCTAGGGGACTGATGACCTCAGATGTTAAGTCTCATGGTGCTTAGAGCCATTTGAACTTTAGCAAAATTTTAAAAAACACTATTTTCAACAGTCCACATGCACAAACAATACATATCTGCTATTAATTATTGTTAAGGGTTTTTATCGATTTCCTGAAAATGGCAAAATATGCCATATAGCATTATTCGTGCACACACTTCATTTTGCTGTGATTACGTGCATCTGTGAGGTGATACTAATTGAGAGTATGATTGATTGGTGCCTTCTTCCAATCAGTCGGAAACTTTCATGACATCAGAGATGTTTGATAAGCTGCTGTGGGAGAAGGAACAAGTTCAGTGTAATATGAGCAGTATTGTACAGGTATCTCAACTGGTCCAGGTGCCCTTTTTTTCTATTAAGTGGTCATGCAGAAGAAAATAAACGGAAATTGATCATGTCAAAATCTGTCCTTTTGATGTTGAGGCCTGTACTGAAAGGAGAAACTGCATTATGATGATCCATGATGAAATAGATTTAGAAGAGCAAATTGAATATTTTGGCCTCGTGTCAGTTATCTTCAGTTTGTGTGCCAGTAGGGGCATCGATAGTGATTTCAGTGCAGCTACTGACACTGTGAGCTGACCCCTTACTGAGAAAATTCACTCAACATGTATAATGTTAATGTTCTGAAATTGGTCCTATGAAGTATTGAGTTTCAGGGTAGTGAAGAAAGCTGATGTCGGAATGTACCTCTACAGTCCCATGCGTGGGTCAGGGCCTTCCATCAATGAGCATGTAGCCTGATAAAAGCACCAGCGGTCTACACTAGATTTTGTTAGTCAAGCAACATCTAAAATTATGAAGTTAGGCATATATTGCAATAGTTAATGCACAATTAAACAAGTCATTTAAACAGATTTTAAATGCAGTGGAAAGGAAATAAATAAGGAAATGTAAACAGAGTGCCAAAGTTAAACTGAATGCTGTATGCTGTCAATGTAAGACACTAAAATATAAATGGCCATACTTGTAATCAATAAATTGAATTATATAGGTTTACATAGGAAGCTTAAATACTAAATACAGTTAAATTGTGTGACTAAAAGTATTTGGCAGATTTCCCAGTTACATAAGCTACTGTGAAATCAGAACTAAAATCTAAGTTCCAACTATGTGTTAATATTATGGTCATCAGTGATGCTGTGTCATTTGTCTGTCAAAGTTGATCATAAAACAGAACTATCAGTTGCGTAAAGTGAAAGTTCGTCAATCAAAAAACACACAACAATTGAAAGTAGTGAGAAGATGCGAAAATCCTCAAATATTGCTCAAAATCCTATTGTCCATGCAATTTCAGAGAGTTGAAATGGTTGGGTGCAAAGAGACTTCTGTACAATGGCTGTCAAAACCTACCCAAACTTAACAGTAACTGTTCACTGGCCTAGACCATGTGAGAAACACAAATATATTACCAAAGGCTGTGAGGCACAGCAGCACTGCTTATTTAAAACCTCAGAAAACCATACAGTGCTAATCATTTTAAAAAGTCTTACAAATGTACATTAAAAGAACAATGATTAAAAGTACACTGATTTTATTGAAACTAAATAACTTGAAATAAGCACAGCCCCATGCTGGTCACTTTAAAACCTTATGAAACATTCTAAGACAAATATCACATTAAATATCTGTGGAAGTACTTAAACTGACATCATATACAACTGTTAAAATAAACAAATACACAGAAATATTTCTATACAAACAAGTGTGTCATATCAAATGGGATTATAATGTCCTGCTCATTTGCATGGTGCTTTAGGTTACTATCTAGCACATACCAAGTTTGAATTACAACCAACTGAACTGGACACATCTTGATCACACTGCATAAGAGTTAATTTCACAAAAAAAGACTTAAACACACATTCACTAAGGATGAAGGTAAGGGTGTAGTGTAAAATATGCTGTCTTTTTGGTATATGGGATTGATGAGTATATTTAGCTGTGGTCAAATTGAGTAGTTTTTAGTCAAATTGGTTTGATGTATTGTTTATGCTTGTGGTAGTTCTGGCTTATCAGTAGTACAATTTAGCATTATTGTAATCAGTGTTTACGAAAATTATTTAATGAAAATCTGTACAGTGCTATATTTAATTACAGACGTTGAGATGCACAGTTTGATAGAGTACTGTTGAATTCAATTTTAGTGTTTTTCTATGTAACATTAGTGAGCAATATTTTATAGTTGGAAAGTGACAAATTAGCAATTGGCTATACATCTGATTTTTTTTAAGAGATCAGTCAGCAGAGTTGCGAATACTTCATCCATTGAATCCTTCTTTTATTGCTGTTCCTCACTTAATTTGGTTGCATTCATCTTTTATTTGCCAGTGAGTTAAATGTGTGACAAATATTCTGCTTGCTATCATAGCATTGACGTTGGAAAAGTCCTAAAATTCCTCAAAGATACTAGTGCAAAAGTTTTATGAATGTGAATTTAAATTCTGCCTCACAGTTGTTGGCCTTTTCTCACATGAAAGTATTCCCAATGGCTGGCAGGTTCTGGGCACCTCTCTCGGGTTAAGAACAACATAGTTCACCAGAGCAGAATATTAAATGTATATCTGTCTGTGTTTCAGTGTTAAGTGGGAAATGTTTAGTGTCAAACAATCCTTTGTATTTGATGTTAGATTCACATGACTATCTTAATTGTAATATTCGAAAGTTTGAATGCACGACGAATTTTCAGTTACCTTAATTATTTGTTCAAACTAATTTCCAGCCCTGCTTACAAAGACTTGATACCTTATATTAAGGATTATAAAATGCACTTGCTTCTTCAAAACATTGCCTCTAAAACTGAGGTGTGTCCTCTACTCGAATTTAATATAACAAGTCCAGTGTTTGAGTCAAGATTCCTGGTTGCCTTAAAAATGGACATATATTCAGTGGTGCAGGAAATATGTTTCTATCTCTCAAGATTGGATTAAATTGGTAGCAGCGGTGCACCAGTGCAAAGAACATGAGATGTGGGTACTCACAAGCTTGCTAACATTGTCTCCCTCCTGCCCCACAATCACAAACCTGAACGCTGTCTAGCTTGTGATGTGTCATTGCAGTGTACAGCACCAGCAAACTTGAACTGAAAGTGATTTGTGTTCATGTGGCCCAGCGGTTCTAGGCACTTCAGCCTGTGACTGCACGCGCGCTACGGTCACAGGTTCGAATCCTGCCTTGGGCATGGATGTGTGTGATGTGCTTAGGTTAGTTAGGTTTATGTAGTTCTAAGTTCTAGGGGACTGATGACCTCAGATGTTAAGTCCCATGGTGCTCAGAGCCATTTGCACAATTTTTTTTTATTTGTGTTATTGGTAACAGAGGAATATTTTCTTCAGTATTCATATGATGCAGGCTATAAATTGAAAGTAATAGCATAAGCAGAAGGTGGCACATCAGGCCACAGATTTCCAGGTCTTTTTATTAACTGGCAAACCATGTAAATGGTGTGTTATGAACCTCCAGTAGACTAGCTATAGTAAAGAAGCGAGAGGCTTACCACTGACTTTCCAGCACTTGTCGCTAAAGTCGATACCATTTGGAACACTACGTGTAGAATGTTCTCTATTTCAGATTGTTGCCACCCTCGATGACCTGTAAATTGTAACAGTATAATTGCCCGATGAAATGTTGCTGTGTTGTATTTGTGAACAGATGGTTAATAACAGCAAATGGACTTAACATGTAAATGTATTATGTAACATGATACATGATCACAGCTGTTTTCTACATGTTTTGAAAGTCATTTTTCTTAAAGTCACATTACTGAACTACAACAGCCTTAATTTTATTTCATACTAGATGGTATTTAAAATTTGACATGCCAAACTTTCTTGATACAGTAAGCAGTGAATTGAGAGTAAATTTGGCATTTTCCATTCCTTCTTAATCAGTGCTATCAAACCATTGTTGACACTCATCACTGACGGACAACCACCTGTACATACTGATATTAATTTGGTCACAGATAAGTCTTTTTTTTTTTTTTTTTTTTTTTTTTTTACAAAGTCTTTAATTGCATCCACAAAATCACATCCTTTTGTGTGACCTTTCATGGTTATAACTGCTAAAAAATCTCTATTACCCCATCATTTGTGCAGTAACGCACAAATAATGAAAACTGAGCCATCGAAGCTAAATCTGTAGTGGAATCACATGCAAGACTGAATATTTGTATAGTGTGACTTTATTAATTACTGCCTCAAACATATATTTTGAAATATCGTCTATATGATGTCGACAGGTAGATTCTGAAAGTGTGAGCTTATTTATTTCAGCTGATATTAGTTTACTGTTGGTGAAATTTTGAAACAAAGTTTCAGAAACAGTCATCATACATCGCTTCACTAATTCAGCATCAGTGAAAGCTTTCCATATTTCGTGGCAGAATATTACATACTTGGTATGATGCTCTTGTGACAGCCTCACTTTGCCCAACTGCTGTTAACATAACGTTTTGTTGACGACGAATGGTAGATTTTAGATCAGCAATTTTTTCCTTCCTTTCATTTGAATTCAAAGAAAAAGCTACTGTAAATGAATTTTTCTTATTTGCGTAGTAGCGAAATAAATTGTATCTCTTCAGACCAACAATCGTATCCCGGCATATTAAGCAATTAGCAGTCCTTTCTTCATGTCGACTTATAAAGCAAATCTCTTCTTCCCATATTTATTTGAAACTTCTCTTCACATATTTTCCTCTTACTCACTGTTCTTTAGGGTACATCAGACATTATTAGTTCCACTAATAATTATAGCACCAAACATGAGCACAAATTCACTCAATATGCGACGAACGCTCAGGGGCAGCGAAACTTAGTTACTGACTGACACCATCACGAAAAAGCTAACAATGAGGTGGCTGTGGGACAACCCCACCACCAACAAACGAGCGGCCGTGGGCACATGGCGCATTTGATCCATGGCTCACATTGTTGGTTTTAGTGCTGCGGAACACCAGCAAGTGGCGCTTTAAATGAAAGTGATGGATGGTTTTCAGTTACCTAATTACTTCTCAGACTTTAATCACAATTCTGTGAACAAAACACCACTACACCAGACAAGTAGATAACCAATGCTACCTGTGCGTAGCCGAGGAGGGTCGCGGGCTGTACCAAAGCATGATCTGGGCCACATGCGGCCCATGGGCCACAGTTTGATGACAACTGATATAAATGGTATTGGAGTTACTACAAAAATGACTCAAATATATGCTTGGAAGCTAGTGCTCTAGTGTAAAGTAAGTTATAAATGGTGGAGTTGGATGGTGCTACACGTTTATGAAGTGTCATGGACTTAGCATGTGAACCAAGGCCAAAAATCTCATAAAATGCCACAAGAGTATGAAGAGAAAGTAGTATCCTTCCATCACATTACTATACAACATAGAAAGAAAACCAATGTGGAACTAAGCCAAATAGTGAATATGGACTTGATATAGCAAGTAACAAAATTGTGGTGCCATGAAAGGAGCTAAAAAGGTAACTCTAAAAACAAGTGAACATGAAAAAATGCACTACATGTTGCCCTTTGATGTTGTGCTGACGATACTAAACTTAATCTGACGATTATTTCCAAGTGCTAAATAACGTCAAAACCTACTGAAATACTGCCGCTAGGTGTTGTTCACGTGTATGACAAGGGCTGGATGGACAAGGCTGATATGAAATTATGGATCAAGAGTGTTGAAGCAAGGGAAAGGCACTTCGTTGAAAAAGAGTTCTCTTCTTGTGCTAGATCACTTTAGTAGTCATTTGTAAAATTCTGTGCAAGAGAAATGGAGACAGTTAAATACAGAGCTTTGTATTATTTCACGAACTGCAGCTGCTTGATGACTTGACAAATAAACTACACTGAAACCCAAAGAAAGACTAATATCCTGTATGGCCCCAGTGAGCATGCAAAAGTGCCGCAACACGACATGGCATGGACCCAACTAAAATCTGAAGTAGTGCAGGAAGGGGAGGGGGGGTGGGGAAATTGACATCATGACTCCTGCAGGGCTGTCCATAGGTCCGAAAGGGTATGAGGGAGTGGAGATGTTTTCTGAACAGCATGTTGCTAGGCATCCCAGGTATGCTCAATAATGTTAATGTCTGGGGAGTTTGGAAGCCAGCAGAAGTTTTTCTCAGAAGACTGCTCATGGAACCACTCTGTAGCAATTCTGAATGTGTGGGTTGTCACATTGCCCTGCTGGAATTGTGCAAGTCTGTCAGAATGTACACTGGACATGGATGGATGCAGGTGATCAGACAGGATGCTTATGTAAGTGTCACTTGCCAGAGTCGTAACTAGATGTATCAGGGATTCCATATAACTCTAGCACATGCCCCACACGATTACAGAGCCTACACCTGCTTTAACAGTCCCCTGCTGACAAGTAGGTTCCATGGATTCAGGAGGCTGTCTCGATTCCCGTACACATCCATCCACTCAATACAATTTGAAATGACTCATCTGACCAGGCAACATATTTCTAGGCTTCAACAGTCCAGAGTTGGTGTTGACGGGCCCAGGTCAAGCGTAATGCTTTGTCGTCCAGTCATCAAGGGTACACAAGTGGGCCGTTGGCTCCAAAAGCCCATATCAGTGATGTTCTCTTGAATGGTTTGCACACTGGTACTTCTTGATGGCCTGGCATTGAAACCTGCAGCAATTTGCTGAAGGATTGCACTTCAATCACATTGAATGATTCTCTTCAGTCGTTGGTCCCTTTCTTGCAGTATCTTTTTCCAGCTGCTGCAGTTTTGGAGATGTTGTGTTTTACCAGATTCCTGATACTGTGTACTTGTAAAATGGTCATATGGGAAAATCCCCACTTCATTGCTACCTCAGAAATGCTGTGTGCTCAATTAAATCTTAATTACCTGCCATTGTCACAGCAGTAACTGATATAACAGTTGCGCCAGACACTTGTTGCCTTATGTAGGCATTTCCGACTGCAGTGTCATGTTCTGCTTGTTTACATATCTCTGTCTTTGAATACACATGCTTATACCAGTTTCTGTAGCACCTCAGTGGATTTGAAGTGTATATGGGAGAGGAATGGAACAAGTGGATGATGGATTAAGTCCAACATGAATTCATGTCAAAGGGAGTTATAAAACAATCTACAAACAAAATTGTCAGTCAATAAAGCAGTTGTGGTCTAGAGTGAGACATAATATCATTGTTAAATCTTTCAGGAAGGGTGGCTTAAGTATTCCTCTCAGTGGTGGTGAAGATCATCTTATATATATGAAGAGGACAATGATTCTGAGGAAAGAGGAACGTTCAGATAATGAATTTCAGTGATTTTGAAAGTCATTTTGGTTTTATGAACTAAGATATTTTGTAGTTTGACTTTGCAATCTAATAATAAAAATGGTAAAAATGTAATTTCTTAAGAAATTGCTTGAAAATTAAGGTGCACCTTACAGTCCATTAAATATAGTAGTTGTTTTCTTTGAATGAGTTTAGATTCAATCTGATGAGCTCACATCAAACAATATACTTAAGGATTGTTGCTGTTGTCCAGAGGGACATCAGTTTGCTTATAGTGATCTGCAGAACAAAACAGTAGCTGTACTCAGCCACTGTTGTTTACTATCTGCTGCTTTTATCTCACCCTGGGTCTAAATACAGTCTTAAAACAGTAGCACTCAAAAATATTCTATCAAAAGCGTTAGTTACAATTACATAAACATAAGTGTGTAATAGAAAAAAACTGCCATCGGATAATTGGAGAAGATGAAATTGTAATCTATTTAGTAAAAGCCTGCGTATAGTTTAAACAAGGTTATGCTACATCAAGAGAGAAGTAATTCTTTTGAGTCAAATGTAATTAGTAGGTCTAGGTATACAGGGTGTTACAAAAAGGTACGGCCAAACTTTCAGGAAACATTCCTCACACACAAAGAAAGAAACTATGTTATGTGGACTTGTCCGGAAACGCTTACTTTCCATGTTAGAGCTCATTTTATTACTTCTCTTCAAATCACATTAATCATGGAGTGGAAACACAGCAACAGAACGTACCAGCATGACTTCAAACACTTTGTTACAGTAAATGTTCAAAATATCCTCCGTTAGCAAGGATACATGCATCCACCCTCCGTCGCATGGAATCCCTGATGCGCTGATGCAGCCCTGGAGAATGGCGTATTGTATCACAGCCGCCCACAAAACAAGCACAGTGTGTCTACATTTGGTACTGGGGTTGAGTAGAAAGAGCTTTCAAATGCTCCCAGAAATAAGTCAAGAGGGTTGAGGTCAGGAGAGCATGGAGGCCATAGAATTGGTCCACCTGTACCAATCCGTCGGTCACCTAATCTGTTGTCGAGAAGTGTACGAACACTTTGACTGAAATGAAATGTGCAGGAGCTCCAACGTGCATAAACCACATGTTGTCATGCTTGTAAAGGCACATGTTCTAGCAGCATAGGTAGGGTATCCTGTATGAAATCATGACAACGTGCTCCATTGAGTGTAGGTGGAAGAACATGGGGCCCAATCAAGATATCACCAACAATGCCTGCCCAAACGTTCACAAAAAATCTGTGTTGATGACATGATTGCACAATTGCGTGTGGATTCTTGTCAGCCCACACATGTTGATTGTGAAAATTTACAATTTGATCACATTGGAATGAAGCCTCAGCCGTAAAGAGAACATTTGCACTTAAATGAGGATTGACACATTGTTGGATGAACCATTCGCAGAAGTTTACCCATGGAGGCCAATCAGCTGCTGATAGTGCCTGCACACGCTGTACACGGTACGGAAACAACTGGTTCTCCCATAGCACTCTCCATACAGTGACATGGTCAACATTACCTTGTATAGCAGCAACTTCTCTGACGCTGACATTAGAGTTATCATCAACTGCACAAAGAATTGTCTCGTCCATTGCAGGTGTCCTCGTCGTTCTAGGTCTTCCCCAGTCGCGAGCCATAGGCTGGAACGTTCCGTGCTCCCTAAGACGCTGATCAATTGCTTCGAACGTCTTCCTGTTGGGACACCTTCGTTCTGGCAATCTGTCTCAATACAAACGTACCGCGCCACGGCTATTGCCCATGCTAATCCATACATCAAATGGGCATCTGCCAACTCCACATTTGTGAACATTGCATTGACTGCAAAACCACGTTCGTGATGAACACTAACCTGTTGATGCTATGTACTGATGTGCTTGTTGCTAGTACTGTAGAGCAATGAGTCACATGTCAACACAAGCACCAAAGTCAACATTACCTTCCTTCGATTGGGCCAACTGGCGGTGAATTGAGGAAGTACAGTACATACTGAAGAAACTAAAATGAGCTCTAACATGGAAATTAAGCATTTCCGGACACATGTCCACATAACATTCTTTCTTTATTTGTGTGTGAAGAATGTTTCCTGAAAGTTTGGCCGTACCTTTCTGTAACACCCTGTATAAGAATAAAACTATTTTGGAATATGAAGAACAAATCAGTATTTGTTGCATACCAATGATCTTTGATCATTAATTTGGCATGGAATCCACAAGCTTTTGTAATAGGCCAATTGGGAGTTCTGACTATGGGTCCAATAAGATACCAGCAAACAGATCTGTGTTTGGGTAGCTTCTACCATGAACACATGAATTCAGTGCATATCAGAGGCATTCAGTTGGATTTAGATCCAGGCTCTGGTTTAGGCACAGAGATGTGTTCTCAATCGTTGACCTGCTGAAATATCCAATTATGACACATACTCTTTCTCCTACACAGAATCATATCCTTTTCTAAAATGTGACTGTACAGCAAACATCCCTACACCATAACATTTCCCACACCATGATTAATGATCTGTATCTGATACTGTTGTGGCCCTTAAGCTTTTTAGTTCTGTATATACTTCACACCATCAGAAAAAATACATTACATTTATTTTTGTCACTCTGTAAAACCTGAGACC
Source organism: Schistocerca serialis cubense (assembly GCF_023864345.2). Lineage (NCBI taxonomy): Eukaryota > Metazoa > Arthropoda > Insecta > Orthoptera > Acrididae > Schistocerca > Schistocerca serialis. The sequence continues at coordinate 3,169,601 of NW_026047628.1, read as the reverse complement.
CATCTGTGGCATTCCAAATTCGGTGTTCTTGCCATTGACTGTGCACTCATGTTAGTAGTTGTGATATGCCATAGTCTGTATAAGTGCTAGGCTGCAAAATCCCGATCTTGAAGATGTGCAAAACAACTTGTCTCACATCAAGCAAATGTTCTGTTTTGGTATACTTCTAGTTCTCTACAAGTAAATACCATATCATCAAGGCAAAGGAATATATATTTACATTGCTGTAGTATGATATTGATCGTTAACTAGATATGTAACCACAGCAGCAGAAAGCTGTTGATGGAGCGACACTTCCATATATTGCTCGTTTGTGACTGCATGAAGGCAGTACTGACAGCATAATGACGCAACTGCAAAATACTTCTGATCACTGCTGTAACCTAACAGAACACTCGAAATACTGTTATCTGACCTCGTTAATGTAATTTGTTTTCAGTGCATATACCAGCACTATGCTTTCCTGAGAAGGTATTACAAATTTGGAACAAAATTTTTGTTCATGCTCCTCCATTACAGGCCAGCTAAGGTTTCATGTTTCCTTATGCTACTGCTTCATCTGTCCACTTTTTTCTTTCCACTCACTTGATGTCCAGTTTCTGTCTTGTCTTTTTGGAACTATTTTGCTGTGGAGAATTTACCAACTCAGTTATGTTTCTGTATTCAGTTTGATTTTGAATTTCTTGCATATTTATACTCATTAGCCTTCTTTTCCAAATTTTGTCTTCAGTGTTTTCCTATGTATCTATATTTAGCCTTCTTTTCCAAATTTTGTCTGCAGTGTTTTGCTATGTATCTATCTCTATTTGTGTATAGTTTCTTAATTTAAATATTTGTACTGGTGTTCTGTTTCCTAATACCTTTCCTTTTTTTTTCACAATTTACACTATCTTTTGTTGATTCTAAAATTAGTGTTTGTGGTGCAGATGTGTATTCTGGCCAAATGACTGCCTTGCTAGTCAAAGGTTCTGCAATTGTGGAGAATGAATTTTTGTGGCTCCATTTTTCCAACCATTTGGTTATATGACTTCTCATGGGTCCTCAAATTTGTCATCCGCTGATACTCCCATACTTCGTATTTGATTTGGATGTTGCAGTCTTGTTATAGCCAGTACCTCTTTTTATCTGAGGAGATGTGTCGATGTGCTTTCTCTACCGTTTTTTTTTTTTTTTCCAGTCTGTCTTTGTGCTTTCTCTACACTGTCAATATTGCTAAATTGTCTATAAAAGTTGAACAGACAATTTTAACATTGTCTATTTTCTAACGAAGTTGTATTCAACTTCTGGCATTAGATTCTGACAACTGCTCCATCTGTTCAATGTTCACTTTTTCAAATATGGTCCAAAAGAAGAATGGAGTTAATCCATTTCCTGGGCTAAAGTCTGTTCTTATCTCAAATAAGGCTGTAGTTCTTTTAAGAGGACCCGTGTTCTCTTCTGTGTTTCAGATTCTTGAAGAATTTTCAGTAAATGCAGTCTTGGTTTATAGTCATAAGCCTTATAAAATATTACAAATGTATTCCAGTATTATTTTGCTCCGTTAGTCCTTGATCAATTTTTTCCTTCACAGTGCATCCATGTCCTAAGCCATTGCTGATACATGTAGTAGTTTTGAATTTCTGCTGTTTTTCCTTGGACTTCTCATGGAATTTCTTTGAATCTTCTGGGAATATGGTTATTAGTTATTCTAGACCAGAAATTTTACTTTTATTATTCGGTGGTAATGGTCAATTTCAACATGTATCTATGTATGATATCCATGTATGACTCTGAAAAGCATTATCTTTTTGGAATTGTGCTTTGTTATTGGCACATAAGCTATCTGATATTCTCAAATCATATTATTGTTGACTTCATCTCCCTTTAGAGGTGTGTGTGTGTGTGTGTGTGTGTGTGTGTGTGTCACAGGGGTGGGAGAGGGGTGGTTCTGCTGCCAGTAATTTTGTTAAATGTTTTTTCTTACCATTTTTCCTTTTTTCTTACATCCACAGATGGGCAGAAATTTATAAATGGAAAAAACAGTTTCGCCCTGGACTTGTGATGGTGCTCACATGCTTTGTTTCTTTGTTGTTCTCAGTGTTGACGTACTGGCTGAAAAATTATGGGGTGAAAGTGCAACTACTGTCTACTGTAAGTGATGTAGTCAACAGATACACAGTTGTGTTTCACAATTATTTACTATCACTTTTTCACAACCCCGCATATATACATTTAATATGGCCAGTGTACTGTTGTTTAGCTTTCGATAATTCTCATAGGTTGCAGGCAAACATCCACATATTGCTACAGTAGTTTACTGTTGCATATCTATGAGCAGTAAAAACCTAACCATAAAGTTCAAAGTTCTTGAAGAATAGAAAGGTACATATGGAGCAGACAGTGTCATTGTTTTTACACACAGCCTAAGTGTCTAAACTTACTTCACAAATGCATTGTTGTTTATCTAACCAGTACAGGTTCCTCATCTGAAACTTGGCCGTGGACTGACTGTCTCATGATCAAAAACCAGTTCCTTATATATCCTCACAATAATAGGTCTGAAACTACAAATTGTTCAAAGTTAAATGTACAGAAACTACAATTAAAACTTAACTCATTAAATTAACTAAATACATCGAAAACTTGCTTCTTTTTAACTGTTTCTCACACTGCAAGGGTTAAGCCAAATTATTTGTTTAAATTATGAAATTAACATACATAGTAAAGTAAACAGAACTTTTGACAAAACTGTTAATTATTTTGGCATTAAGGGCTGGCTTTGCTAACATGTTTTCAAATAGAGCCAAATAGATATCTTAAGATTTCGAGTATTTTGTCTTCCAAATGTTTATAATTAGTACAGAATGTATATTTGCTTATACGTCAACAACAGAATTTAAGTTACGAAATAATTACTGATTTCACCCTATAATAAAAGACACTAACTATGAATAGTCAAAATAAATTAGAAAATCTATTACATATTCTTTCTCTTTATGTTAATGATAATTAGACAGGAAAATATGAATTTTAAGGAGGCAGACTGCAAAACAATAGGGGATGTAAAAATATCCCAGCTTGCTTTGTCACAGACTGTTAGTGAATGTATTATTCAAAATTGTTAATTTGACAGTTCAAAGATAGCTCAGTTTGATGCCTGAATGCTTTATACTTTCTTTTGTGACAACACTTTCCTTGCATTAACTATGTTTAGGAATGACAGGAGTCATTGTCATCTGTATCCCTACACAATGATAGTACTTCATGAAATAATTTCCATCGAAGTCATGTCACACTGCACATCTTAATTTCCACTCCCTATGCACGAGGGGTGACATTTAATAACTTGACTTAGTTCATAGTAATCTCTCGCCAGAGAATGGTGTAACAGTCAAAATTCCAGTTGTGAATAAATACATTTAATAGCAGTTTAGGCAGAAAATGTTTTCACCTGCATTCTGTACAAGTTTGAGGATTAAAACTTGATAAAATTTTTATGTTTTCCTATGGCACTTCATTAGATGCTTCTCATCATTGTTCTTAGGACTGTTATACTTTCTGCATTGTTCTTGTTATCCTGATATATTGGTGCATGTGCATTAATTATTGTGTACCTCTCATCTAAATACTGAATTATTGCAGGGAGAGTCTTCCTGGAGGTGATGAAAAATTTGGTACCAATTGCAACATTGATTTGCCATTGATGAAAGCAGAGCCTAGCTCTGGAGTATTTTCCGAATTTCTTCCCTATGTTCTCTGTGAAAAATCTACAGTGCTCTGAATGTGGTATTTCTTCATCTGTGAATGTGCTATTTTGTAATGCCAATTTTAACTTGTTCATTTACAATGTCTGAAATTATTTTGAGTTTTCCAATATTTATTAATGTTTGTATATTTAATGGTCCATGCCTGTATGCAGTTCTGGATGTGAACTTATGGTTGGGTTTAGAAGTCACTCCTCACCTCTGCAAGTTGGTCTGGGCTGCCCATAGCACAAAGACCTAAACGTGTCACTTATGGTAGTGGATTTATCTCTCAGCGAATGGCAGTTTTCCTAAGGTCACTTTTTTTTCTGAAGTATCTAGTAGGAAATATGATTACAACTGAATAACTGGCTTGCATAGTTATTTACAGTACTGAAGAGAAAGTGAGGAAATAAAGAGTGAATTCTTACTAACATTCTGTTTCAGTAACTGCAACAGTTTATCATGTCTTCTGTAATGATGTTTTCAAGCTTCAAATACAGCATTTTATGGACCAAACACATGTTGGTGGGTGTTAATAGAATTGTATTTATTTACTCTCTCACCAGTTGTAAATCACTGGCAATTTCTTGAAATGTTGCAGGTGGCAGCCTCAGAAAGATATGCATCCGATAGTGCGCGGTAAGTTTTCGTAATTCACTGCAGAACTTCTTGAGAAATATAAATTTTTATTTATTAGTTGTGGAGGTACTTCAGTTATAAAATGCACTTCTGTAATTATTCAGTATTATTAAGCAACAACATTACAATGCAGTATGGTCAGTAAACTATCCTCTGCAACAACCATTATGTGACTGTTCCTAAATAAACAGAGCGAACTTTTAATATCCATACAAGGAAAAAAAAAGTTCAAGTGAATGTAGCAGCTGTATTGTGCTTAATGCAGAACATCACTTGAAAGGCACTGAAATAGAATAGCTTCATCTTGATGGACACAAGCTAATGTCATATTGCAGTAGAACAAGGAAGAAGAAAGGGTGAGTGGCTGCATATCCAAAACTTGGAGCTGATTCCCAGCCATTCAGATTAACAAATATAGTGTTGAACTGCTCTTTCAGTTTTGTGTGACAGTGGTGCTCAGTAAATGTACAAACTTGTCGTAGTGACAGTGTATGACCCACCATCAAGAAGAATCTTAAGTAGCTGGTGCCAGTTTCAGTAAGGTTGTGAAGACTTAAATGGTGAATCCTCATTGATTGCAGAGATAGTATTATATTTCTATGTCACATAGAACTAACTGAGGACACGTGGAAACCATGAAGTCCACTATTGAAAATCTGCCACAGGAAAATTGTCTATACGGTGACTAGTGTTGTTGCAGCAAAACCAAAGGCCACTGTTTCAATTGGTCATGCTAATCAAATTTATACTAATTCTGGTACCACGCACTGTGGAATTTGAATCCACACCAGATGTCATAGACATCGAAGACCCCTAGAGGTGTCTGCACCATCGCGCCATAATCTGTGGTGGCGTGCGCCTCCTGCCGCGTTTTCTGTCATTTCAACCCTGCAACTGTCCTGGTCGCAGTTACAACACTAATTATCAAGTGCAGATCACAGGAGGAAAGTATGTTTTCTCAGAATAAAAAAAAATCCGGCCAATGGGACTCACCACCCTTTGGCAAGTTCAAGCTTCACTGCCATGGGACCCCAGCCTTTGCGGCACCTTGTTCCTTTCAGTGCCCATGTCTATGCTCCTGCTGTTCTTTCTCCCCTTGCTTGAGGAACACATTTTGCATAGTTTCAGGAATGTGTTCTGATATTTCAATGGCCTAGCTTGGGAACAGTCCATGATATGTTTTCCTTTCTTTCTTTCTTTCTTTCTTTCTTTGTTCTCCATCTCCTCACCTTACTGGCATTTGAGGTTTCTTTGTTTCTCCTTCCTGTGTGTTCCTGAAGGTTGGCCCATGCATTACACACATAACAGGTGACTGGGTAATACAATTACCAGTCCCAGGGCAATGGCTAAGATTTGCACATACCTCCTGATACAGGCCAGGCCCAGAGAGGGGTGACTGCCTGAGCTGTTACCTTCCCAAATGGCAATTGGTCCCTATGTCTAGAGTTTGGGAGGTGTGACCTGAGGTGGGAACAGTCATTTATACCAGGTGAATCCCCCTCCAAGGGGGCCCCCAGTTGGAAGGAGCATGCCATTAGATATTTTGGTGATCATGGGGGATTTTTTTGCCTCGACTCAATCACCATCTTAGTCTGTGTCTACTAAACGTAAACAGAATGAGATTCGAGAGTCGAAAACACTCCCAGCTGCACATCGGTTCCTCATAGTATCATGTACCGCAGGTGGTCAGTCCTTTGGTATGGTTAATGCTTGCATTATTCAAAAAGTTGTTGCATTTGCAGGCCCTGTGAAACTCTGTTCACATTTATGTAAAGGAACTTTGCTTATGAAGACCACTTGTGATTTTCAAGCCCAACAACTGCTGACGGCATCACTCCTCCATAGCTATCATACTCGTGTCGAGGACCATTATACTCTGAATTCTTAACATGGTGTTCTTTACATTCAGATGCTTGATGGCCTCACCGAGGAAGAAATCAACACTTATCTCTCTGATCAGGGCATCACTGTGGCCCATTGGGTAATGAAAAAGATGAATGCAAACTGAGTGCCCACATGCTCTTCTTTTCTACCAATTGCTCGATTAGTGTTTGCCTCAAAGATTAAGGTAGTAATCGTGGTCTAACCGTACATTCCAAACCAGATGAATTACTACCAGTGTCAACATTATAACACCACACGTGTCCTGTCAAAACATTGCCAAATGTGTAACTCTTCAGGCTTTCCCGGCGATCTAATGACATCTTGGGTTGTCGGGTGTTCTGCAGGATATCAGCGTCGTACTTGCACGATATTTCAGTCACGTAGCTCGAGACCTTCATCAGGTGCGACCTGAGACTGCTCCTCGAGTGGACCTGGCCCAGTATTTATGCCTATGGCCTTCCCCCTCCACCAACGGCTGCAGGCGCTTCCTCTGTGGTTTGCGCCCATTCCCTGTGACCTGCAGGAGCGTTGCTGCTCCGTTTTCCGTCCGCTGCGGTTCTAGGTGTTCCCTCTGCGGTCCGCGCCCACCAAACCCGCTCCTGGGGGTTTCATCTACGGTCTGGGGTACCAGGCGTTCCCCCTGCGGTCCGCGCCCGCTCACCACGACCTGTTGGAGCGTTGCCGCTCCGTTTTTCGTCTGCTGCGGCTCTGGATGTTCCCTCTGCGGTCCGCGCCCACCAGTCCCACTTCTGGGTGTTCCATCTTCGGTCTGGTGCTCCTGGCAGGGGCTCGTTTACCATCTCCATGTCTCTGGTTCTTCTGTTTGTGTAGTGTTGCAGCTTGCCGCATTGCTCCTTTAACAATTCCAGAGCCGGATCCCAGGCTCTGCTTAGCTGGTACCCTGTGTCACGATTCATAAGATCGTCAGCCATTTTAATCTCAATCGATTCTCTTATAACACTGTCCCAAAATCTGGGTGTTTGTGCTAGAATCTTGGTATCCTCATACTTCATGACATGATCTAGTTCTAGACAGTGTTCAGCAATGGCTGACTTAGTCATCTGTCTTAATCTAGTGTGCCTCTGATGTTCTTTGCACCTGATCTCCACAGTTCTTGTCGTCTGGCCAATATAGGATATGCCACATTGACAAGGTATATTGTAAATCCCTGGTTTTCGTAACCCCAGGTAGTCTTTGACACTCCCCAGCAGTCCCCCGATCTTGTTGGATGGACAGAAAACACACTTGATATTGTGTTTACGCAGGATCCTACTGATTCTGGCAGAAATAGAGCCAGCATAGGGCAGATATGCCACCTTCCTTGCTTCATCTTGGTCTTCTTCAGGGACCTGTGGTATAGTGGCTGGTCGGAGTGCCCTGTCAATTTGTCTGTCCATGTATCCATTCTTGGAGAAAACTGTTTTGAGACGTTCTATCTCTATGGGTAGATTCTCTTGGTCTGATAGGGCACGTGCTCTGTGGACCAAAGTCTTCAGAACCCCATTCTTCTGTGCAGGGTGGTGACAACTGCTGGCCTGCAGATATAAATCAGTGTGTGTAGGTTTTCGGTACACACTGTGGCCAATTGATCCATCTGCTTTCCTCTGGATTAGTACATCCAGAAATGACAGCTGGCCATTCTTCTCCAGTTCCGTGGTGAACTTGATATTAGGGTGGCATGAGTCAAGATGTTCAAGAAACTCATTGAGCCTGTCCATCCCATGTGGCCAGATCACGAAGGTGTCATCCACATACCTAAAGAAGCATGTGGGTTTAAATGTGGCTGTCCCCAATGCCCTCTCCTCAAAACTCTCCATAAACATGTTGGCAACCACAGGGGACAGTGGGCTGCCCATAGCTACACCTTCAGTTTGCTCGTAATATTCGTTTCTGTACAGGAAATACGTGGATGTCATTGTATGACTGAACAGGTCCAACAGAGCACCATCAAATTTCTCTGCAATCAGTTCTAGTGAGTCCTTCAGTGGGACCCTGGTGAACAGTGATACCACATCAAAACTAACCATGATGTCCGAATCTGTGATGTGCAGTTGCTTGAGGCGTTGCAGGAAATCTTCTGAGTTGCGGATGTGGTGAATACATTTCCCCACATACGGAGCCAGGAGACCTTTCAAGTACTTGGCTGTTGTGTACGTAGGTGCCCCAATATTACTGACAGTAGGACGTAGGGGCACACCCTCCTTGTGTGTTTTAGGCAGACATACAGTCTAGGTGGCACTGGCGCTTTTTCCCGTAGTTGTCTGATGATCTTATCGGGCATCCCTGTTTCCTTCAAGAGAGCACTAGTCTTCTTGGCCACCTTGTCCGTGGGGTCACACTCCAGAATTCTGTATGCAGGGTCCTCCAGAAGTTGGCGTACTTTCTCATCATAATCCACTCGCTGCAAGATGACAGTGGAGTTCCCTTTGTCTGCTGGCAGTACCACAATGCTGTTGTCTTCCCGTAGTTTCTTGAGTGCAAGCCTCTCCTCGGTTGTGATGTTCGATTTCGGCGGCCTGGCCTTGGTGAGAGCCCTGCAGGTCTCTCGGCGGACTTACTCTGCCACATTAGGTGGAAGTGTGGCTGCAACTTGCTCTACTGCACTGACGAAACCTGAAATGGGTACGTTTCTAGGGGTCGTAGCAAAGTTGAGACCCCTGCTGAGTACCTTTAAGGTTGTATCATCAAACTGTATGCCACTCAGATTCGTCACCGTGCGTGTCTCTTCCATCTGCTGTGCTTTATTGCTCATGCAGTCAAACTTTGCAGATTGGCAAGATGAGGCATTCCTTCTAGCACACTCAGCTAAAGACCAGGAGGCACGGTCTACCCAATCCCAATCTTCTCTTGTTAAGGAGGCTGCCATGTACAGATGAATGTGTAACAGCTCCCTGGCCACAACATCTAACCTGTGGCGCATATCTCGAATCCTCTCTCTCACCAGTGCCTAAGGCCGCTCTGGAGTTGATGTGATGTTTAATTGGGCAAATACTGGTACCACTTCTCCATCTCGACACCTCAGCAAAAAACTGAGAGAACTCAGCATCTTCCCTTTCTTCTGCCGTAGCTTGTCCAGCTTCTTGATATTCTGATACATCTCCTCCCCATAGAGACTTTTGATGTAACTCTTCAGGCTTTCCCGGCAATCTAATGACATCTTGGGTTGTCGGGTGTTCTGCCGGATATCAGCGTCGTACTTGCACGATATTTCGGTCACGTAGCTCGAGACCTTCATCAGGTGCGACCTGAGACTGCTCCTCGTGGATGTACTAGTCCAGAGGAAAGCAGATGGATCAATTGGCCACAGTGTGTACCGAAAACCTACACACACTGATTTATATCTGCAGGCCAGCAGTTGTCACCACCCTGCACAGAAGAATGGGGTTCTGAAGACTTTGGTCCATAGAGCACGTGCCCTATCAGACTTAGAGAATCTACCCATAGAGATAGAACGTCTCAAAACAGTTTTCTCCAAGAATGGATACATGGACAGACAAATTGAGAGGGCACTCCGACCAGCCACTAGACCACAGGTTCCTGAAGAGGACCAAGATGAAGCAAGGAAGGTGGCATATCTGTTCTATGCTGGCTCTATTTCTGCCAGAATCAGTAGGATCCTGCGTAAACACAATATCAAGTGTGTTTTCTGTCCATCCAACAAGATCGGAGAACTGCTGGGGAGTGTCAAAGACGACTTGGGGTTACGAAAACCAGGGATTTACAATATACCGTGTCAATGTCGCATGTCCTATATTGGCCAGACGACAAGAACTGTGAAGATCAGGTGCAAAGAACATCAGAGGCACACTAGATTAAGACAAGTGACTAAGTTAGCCATTGCTGAACACTGTCTAGAACTAGATCATGCCATGAAGTATGAGGATACCAAGATTCTAGCACAAACACCCAGATTTTGGGACAGTGTTATAAGAGAATCGATTGAGATTAAAATGGCTGACGATCTTATGAATCGTGACACAGGGTACCAGCTAAGTAGAGCCTGGGATCCGGCTCTGGAATTGTTAAAGGAGCAACGGGGCCAGCTGCAACACTACACAAACAGAAGAACCAGAGACATGGAGATGGTAAACGAGCCCCTGACGGACGGCCAGGAGCACCAGAGCGAAGATGGAACACCCAGAAGTGGGACTGGTGGGCGCGGACCGCAGAGGGAACATCCAGAGCTGCAGCAGACGAAAAACGGAGCAGCAACGCTCCAACAGGTCCTGGTGAGCGGGCGCAGACCGCAGGGGGAACGCCTGGTACCCCAGACCGTAGATGAAACCCCCAGGAGCGGGTTTGGTGGGCGCGGACCGCAGAGGGAACACCTAGAACCGCAGCGGACGGAAAACGGAGCAGCAACGCTCCTGCAGGTCACAGGGAATGGGCGCGGACCACAGAGGAAGCGCCTGCAGCCGTTGGTGGAGGGGGAAGGCCATAGGCATAAATACTGGACCAGGTCCACTATAGGAGCAGTCTCAGGTTGCACCTGATGAAGGTTTCGAGCTACGTGACCGAAATATCGTGCAAGTACGACACTGATATCCGGCAGAACACCCGACAACCCAAGATGTCATTGCCAAATGTGTTACTCATGGCAGAGATGCTCACAACGGCAATTGTCCACCTCCTCCCCACTATATCGATTAATCATATGAATATCCTGTGTGTCTTAATGAGCAAGCCTTCCAGGAGATCTGAATGAAGGAAATCGAACCCCAACCTGCCACTTGCATTTGTTAGCTAGTCAAAAGCCGTGCATTGTACTATATGGCATTTACAGTACTGTTCTTGCTATGCAATGCTTAACATAGGATATGCCCACCCAGACTTGCAACGTCCAATTAAGGATTGCAGTCGTGAAATCACGCAAATCACAGTAGCATCCCCATCTCCTCCCACAGCTGCTCAACAAGCCATCACATCTTTGCCCCTGGTGGCGAAACCACCTGCTACACAGCTATCGGGCTGAAAAGACAAAAGCAACACTCCTGCAAAGACTTTCTACAGTTAAAAAAACAGTCCACATCTGCCAACTGTAAAGTTCTAAGAAATCAAACAAAAACAAATGATCTTCTCCTTCCCCAACTGGAAGAACCTCTTCAGTGGTGTTGCCACATAATACCCCCACCTGGCTGACCTCTATTTTCCTGGTGCCCACTGCTTCGATTTTCTGGCACAGAATACACAGGCTGAACTAGGGAGAATGCCAATGCCTTTGTAGATAGCATGGAACAGGATTCTCCAGCCTCCACTGCCTGTAGCATTGGGTTTTTGAAGGCTGGCACTCAGCAGCCACGAAGGTGACTAACCTTCATTTGCTCCCTCGTCCCCACTCCCCATAATTACTTTTCTCCAGTGGAACATTCGTGGCATTAGATCCAACAATGAGGAATTACAGCTGCTCTTGGAATTGCAGTGTCCACCTGTTTTGTCCTCCCAAGAAAAAAAATTGTCCTCACAACCCCTTTGACCTCTCATGTTTCCTTCTGGTCCTCTGTCACCTTACCCCCAAGGGCAGCATTCCACCTCATCTGGGAGCCATGCTGGTTATCCATGTCATTTAACACTCGACTGCTAGCTGTTGCAGTCTGCATCTTCCTCCCTCCCTCATTTCACCTTTTCTCTTTGTAACATCTACACCCCTCCGTCATTTGCTGTTACCAAGTCGGACTTACTCCAGCTCATTGGTCAGCTCCCTCACTCCTTTTTGCTGCTTGGCAGCTTTAATGCTCACCATCTGCTTTGGGGCTCTTAGAGAACCTGTCCAAGAGGTTCCCTCTTAGCTGACCTTCTGAATCATCTCTCTTACCACTGGAGCACCCACATTCCTTTCAGATTCTATGCACATTTATTACGATTTTCTCATTCTGCGCTGTCCAGCTCGCCTGTCATCTTCAGTACCCGATCCCTCTGACACATATTCAAGTGATCACTTTCTGTGTGCTATCCATTTACCGATTCCTACCCCACCTAAATGCAAATCCAATTGGCAGCTTTCTAAGGCCGACTGGAGGCTTTACCCCTTCCTCACGACCTTTACGAAGCTGCGATGACTAGGTAAAGTGTCTTCCAAACGTTATCTTTACTGCTGCAGAATGTTTGATATCATGCACTTCAGGTTACATGTAGCATGTCCTGTTCCCTGGTGGACTGAAGCAGGCAGTGATGTGATTAACTTGTGGAGATTTGCTGTTCACATTTTGAACCATCATCCTGATAAATCTGCTGGAGGGTTGGTATCCTCTGTAGTCCATACATGTGGGGCTTCAGGGGCCATCTGCTCATTTACTAGAGGAAGTTTTGAAAGATGTTTTCCCAAGCTTTATATGCTTTGGCCTTGTCAGACACATATATCCAGGAAAATGGGGTTCCTGAATCCTCGTCCTGAGTATCATTGTCTTTGCTATCCCCAATAACCATATTATGGACTGCCTCCCATCAGTCATCTGTGGCTCCCTTTTTGTCAATGATTTTCCAATCTGTTGCAGTTCTCCATAAACTTGTGTCAATGAGCGGCGTCTGCAGTGCCGTTCCTATTGTATTTACTCATGAAGTGTAGGGAGTTGCTTTCACTTTTCCATGGCCAAAACCTTTTGTATTAATATTTGGTGATGGTATGAATTTGTTACAATATCTTTACATCTTGGGCCTGTTGCTCTTCCAACCACTGAAACTAAGAAATTCATGGGGCTCATGCTGGATAGGAACCTTCCTTGGTCCTCCCATGTTTCTTACCTGGCTGTACATTGTACCCAGTTCCTCAGTGTCCTACATCTCCTAAGTGGTACTTTCTGGGGAGTGGATCAGACCACCCTCCTCCATTTTTTTCCGATCCCTTGTCCATTCAAAACTAGACAGTTGGTGTTTCGTTTAGTCCTCTGCACCTCTGCCCATCATATGCTGTTTTAACACAATCCACCATCATGGAACACAATCTAAGTGCCAGATCAGTCTGTCTGATGAACAGGTTTGGGTGCTGTCTGAGGCTGACGAAGTCCATGAGCCAGATGAAATCGTTGCCATGTTCCAGAGGAAGCCTCTCAGCATGCAAGACTGGGCATTTGCAGATGGTAGTATTACTGGTAATTGGGAGCTCTAATGTTAGGTGTGCAATGGAACCCCTTCGAGATAAAGCTGCATAGGAGGGGAAGGAATCCAATGTGCATTCTTTGTGCATACTGGGAAGACTTTCCAGATGAGGAGTGGGTGCTTCCAAATGCCGTGAAGAGTGTGGCAGAGCCAGTCTTGCGAGATAAAGGTGGAGCTCACCATGTATAGCATCATGGGCAGAACTGACAGTGGTCCTTTGGTACAGAGTCGACTGAAGGTCTGAAGCAGAGTGACAGACAGTTTTGCAGCTAAGTAGGCTGCAGATGCCTCGACTAGTGCCAAAAGATGGTGGATTTACGGGTTTTGCTAAATAGGTCAGAAGTCCACTACACAAAGGAATCATTTACACGAGTATGGCAGATGTGAAGAGTAGATGGGACTCTTTTTAGGTTAGAGGGTCTCAGGAAAGTGCAGAAAGGGCTTTAGTTTCAAAGCCTAAAAGTAGAACACCAAAAGATGGTAGATAAAACCACAATAACTATTTTAGTTATAAATTGTAGTAGCTGTATTAGAAAAAAGTCAGGGCTCAAAGCGCTAACAGGAAGCACTGAATCTCAAATCATTATTGGTATGGAAATAAGTTCAGCTGAAATTTTTTCAAGAGGCATAACCATGCTCACAAAGGATAGATGAAATACGGTTGATGGTGCAGTGTCCATTGCTGTTAGTAGTAGTTTACATTGTAGTGAAATTTAAGTAGATAGTACCTGCGAGGTAGTATGGGTAGAGGCTATACCTGACAACTGGGATAAATTAATAATCAATTCCTTTTACTGATGTTCTGACTTGGATGATACGGTTGCTGAACAGTTCAAAGAAAACTTGAGTGTAATTTCAAATAGGTATGCCACTTGTACAATTATAGTTGGTGGATACTTCAGTCTACCCTCGATATATTGGTGAAAATACATGTTTAATGTCAGTGGTAGGCATAAACCGTCATCCAAAACCCTACTGAATGGCGCCCTGAAAATTGTTTTGAACCAGGAGTTCAGGAGCCCACTAAAAGTGGAAATGGTTGTGCAAACATATTTGACGTCTTGTTGACCTTGACCAGACAGAGAACATAACAGCAGATGCAGACATTAGTGACCACAAGGTTGTTGAGCCATGAAGAGTTCGCAAGAGTGAATACTGTAACATCCAAACTCACCAAAATAAACGCAAAATACTTTCACTTAAAAAAGCAGATAAGAATTCACTTGACTCATTCCAAAGAGACTGTCTCCAGTCCTTCAGATACATCTTTCTAAACATAGACCAGATGTGGTTTGACATCAAAGAAATAATATCAATGGTAACTGAGAGATACATGTCAAATAAATGAATAAGAAGTGGTACTGATCCTCCATGCTACACAAAACAGGTCAGAACACTGTTGTAGAAGCAATAAAAAACGCATGCCAATTGAAAAGACCACAAAATTCACAAGACTGGCAAAGTTTCACAGAAGCTCGAAATTTACTGCAAACTACTAAAGCATAGTTACTGAAGACGGTTTTCCTAAATCCTTCACAAAAAAGCAAAGTAAGTATTCCAAAATTGTAATCAAGAATAACTGCCTACATGAGTAACTTAGAAGTGGATATCCTGAATGTAGCGAAGCAGCTTAAAACACTTAAGGAAGGCAGTGCCTCCAGTCCAGAAATTTTTTGTGAACATACTTGGAACATTTAGCTATACATTGAGCCTACTCAATGTAGCCTCCATCAGCTGTGACGCATCTGGCCCAACGTTCATTTTCATGATGTAAATGCACTTTGGTGAAATTCTGGGGATTGACTTTTACACTATCGGTTGACATAGGAAACAAGGTCTTTCTGAGTATCAAATGTTTTACTGGGCAGGTGGGCCTTCAGATGTCCATAGCGCTAAAAATCAGACCGAGCCAGACAGACTGTAGGGAGGATAAGGAATAATTTTACAACCAATTTTCCTGATTTTCTCCTTAGTCATAAGGGCTGTCTGGGGTTTGGCATTATCATGATATAGTCTGATGAGCTGATCTTGAAGCTGTGGTCTGTGGGTGTTGATGGCACATCGTAGCTTGTCCAATGACGAACATTAACGGTCGCGGTTAATTGTGGAGCCAAGTTCCAAAAAGTCTATGAAAATGACAACACACTCTTCCCAGAAGAAGGAAGCCATCACCTTTCGATCTGCTGTTTGCAAAAGTCTTGGTTTCTTCATCCAAGGGGAACCCAGATGACGCCACTCCATGGATTGGGTATTGTTCTCAGGTTTGGAGAAAAACAACCATGTTTCATCCTTGGTAATGACTGTCAAAACACTGTCTCTACTCTTCAATAAGGGTCTTAATGAGACCCTTGCACACATTCTTCCTCATCGTTTTCGTTTCTCTTGTCAATAACCTAGGTGCCCAATGTGCACAGATTTTTGTGTATCCTAGTGACTGTACCAGCGATACCACTCTAAACAAAGAGAAATGAGTGGTTTCAGCAAGCTGTCAAGTCATCACACATCTGTCATTTGGGATGATTTTATCAATTGTCGCCTTATTCACATCACTCACTGCAGTCTATGATCTACTGCATCGTGGATTTCCAGTGACAGAAATCACCTTCCTTAAGCCTCTGCAGCCACCGCTGTATACTGCTGCGATCCAGTGTGCCCTCCCCATAAACAGGGAGCAACTTTCTGTGAATCGATGTGACAGTCATCGTCAGTCTTGAAGAGGAACTCCATCACTTACTTAGCAGACATATACAACTCTTCAACTGCAGAAAGATTGGTACCCAAAGAATGGAAAGTTGCACGAATCGCACCAGAACCCAACAAAGGAAATTGGAGTAATTCGATGAAATACAGACCCATGCCACTAACGTCACTTTGCAGTAGGATTTTGGAAAGTATAATCTGTTTGAACATTATTTTACCTGTTTCCTGTTCCATCCAATATCACAACATGATCCTGCTTTGTTAAACCCTTGCACAATGATCCTACATCCTCTACCACATATCTAAAACTAGCACTGAGCTTGCAAAAACTTGTTACAGGAAACGAGATTGCTTCTTTGCATAAAGTTGGTGCTTCTCTACATCAGGGAACAAGAAGAGGTGCTTGAGGGGATTATGTCAGTTTTCACAACCTCCATTACTTGAATGACAACTAGGAGCCATTGGCCTATTTTGGCTTGGTCCATGGCTGCTAGCTAATACTTTTGCTACGGTGTCGTTTCCACCACAGGAGCCTTCAAAGTAACATAATAAGCAATGGCTACCAGACAGATAAGGTCATGTGGTGAAGTTGTGCTTAATTCATGCTGCTGTTGACATGGTTTTGTAGATTTTTTGATACTCACTATCCAACATGTGCTTGCGCATACTGGACAGAAGAATGTGTCTGCAAAGAGAGCAGTGATTTTCATAGGTTAGTATAGCAATTTTTATTTCCGAGTTAGGATGACTCAGTTCTGAAACACACAGAGCCGCAAATAGTGTTATATACAAGGTAAAGTTATTTATTCATAACCTTAAAGACAATGCCAAACCAGACGAAAGCTTATCAGGACTCCAGACTTCAACAACATAGGCATATGGTGTTTGACCATGAACTGTATTGAGAATATTTGCAGAAGTGTAGTCGATGGAAACCTGTGTTCAAGAAACTGAGTTTGTCCCCAAGGAAAGACATTAGTAGAACAACACTGATTTGGAAGATCTACAGAGAGATGTTCCTCAGTGTACTATATTGGAATTTTATTACCATGGCGAGTATCCTACAACGCAAAATGTAGATGTTTTATATTATAACATAGCTTTCACAGGGGGCCATCACTGGAGAGGAAGAATTCTGAAACCTTTGGGATACACACACAGCAAATGCAATGATGAAAGATTCACTCTGATGGAGGATCCAATACTGTAGTAACTTTAACTACTTCCTTGAGACAAACTCAGACTATCAGGAAAGGAAATAATCATTCCCTTATTTCTTATTTTGATGATATGTGACTCAATCAAAATCGTGCAATAAACAACATGTGACAGGGTTCAAAGAGCAATGAAGGGTTGAAAGCACTCTTTGGCAAAGGAAACACACATACTGTCTATCATGGAATAATAATACAAAAAGCTAGAATTTACATCCTGCATATCCAATAATTATTATGAAGTACCCAACAGTTATGTATCTGAATGCTTGTTTTTACTTTTATTGTGTGTATTCAAAGAGGGTGTCTGTCATCAGCAATGCTAGTTACAATTCAAGGATAAAGGAGAAATTTCCTAGTTCAAGAACAAGGAAGGAGAAAATTCCACATTACGTGGAAGAGAAAAGTAACTCCATTTAATGCTGCTAGTGATGAGGAGGGGCTAGAGGGAGGGGGGACGAGGCACAGAGAGAAAGGATGGGAGAGGCAAATGCATTAGGGAGATGGAATGATAAGAGAGGAGGGGAAGCAGGAAGGGGGTTGGACACAAGGAGATGGGAAGGGGGGTGGAGGCAGGGATGTGGGAAGGGGGGGGGTGGAGGCAGGGAGATGGGAAGGGGGTTGGTGGCAGATATACGAGAAGGGGGGTGGAGGCAGAGAGGCAGGAAGGGGGTTGGAGGCAGAGAGACAAGACGGGAGAAAAGGGGGAACGAGGGAGGAGAATGAGAAGGGGGAGAGGTTTGAGAGGCGAGAGAGAAGAGGGTGAGGGACAGAGAAGGGGAGAGAGAAGGGGAAGAGAGAGAAGAGGGGGAGATTGAGGGGAGACAGGAGGAGGGCAAGGTGGAGAGAAGAGTAGGAAAGGGGAGAAAAGGGGGAGAGGGGTGAGAGAGTTTGGGGAGAGGGGTGAGAGAGTTTGGGGAGAGGGGTGAGAGAGTTGGGAGAGAGGGGTGAGAGAGTTGGGAGAGAGGGGTGAGAGAGTTGGGGGAGATGGGAGAGGGTCGGGGAAGATGGGAGAGGGTCGGGGAAGATGGGAGAGGGTCGGGGAAGACGGGAGAGGGTCGGGGAAGACGGGAGAGGGTCGGGGAAGACGGGAGAGGGTCGGGGAAGACGGGAGAGGGTCGGGGAAGACGGGAGAGGGTCGGGGAAGACGGGAGAGGGTCGGGGAAGACGGGAGAGGGTCGGGGAAGACGGGAGAGGGTCGGGGAAGACGGGAGAGGGTCGGGGAAGACGGGAGAGGGTCGGGGAAGACGGGAGAGGGTCGGGGAAGACGGGAGACTGTGGGGGAAGACGGGAGACTGTGGGGGAAGACGGGAGACTGTGGGGGAAGACGGGAGACTGTGGGGGAAGACGGGAGACTGTGGGGGAAGACGGGAGACTGTGGGGGAAGACGGGAGAGTGTCGGGGAAGACGGGAAGGGGATATGGGAAAGGAAGAGAGGACCCTCCTGCCTCCTCCTTGTGCTTCTGCTAATTTTACTTGTGCCATCTCCCATTATGAGTGCCCCTCTGCTCTGCATTCACAGGACCAAGATTCCACTACAGTTCAGATGCATGTCACGTTTCACTGATATGAGCACCAGCATCCAACCATGAGAACCCCCACTCCCACAGCCAGTGCTCCAGCAACTTTCATGTAGCACACACTGCCACATTCAACTCGTGTATCTACATCTGTGATGTCATATCGCATTACTGCAACTAGTATGTATGAAGTGTTGCCTATGTTAAAATTGTTAAATATGCCTGTCTATGAAGTGAATGTCTAAACCTATAACTCTCATTATGTTTTGTTACTTTTATATCAGTGGCAGGTCGTAGGTTTTGTTTTAATATCTATGCACGGCACTCTTACAGCATTTGCATCTTGACCATTACTGATGAAGACTTCCACTGCAAGTATTAGAAACAAGAAAGAAATCTCACTGCTAAGCATCCAATTTTCTATACTCAGTTAATTTACTTTTTGTCCACAGCATGATGTAATGGCAGTGCTGATTAAGATATTGGAGCAACTTTCTGTTGTTGCTGTTGTATTCCAGAAAATGTAATGAGAATACTGTTGGCAATTGTGTGAACAGCAACTGGCATGTCACCTCTCGCTCTGAGACAATTATCAGCCACACCACCTAAACGTCCTTAGCTAACGAACAAAGACATACCGATGATGATGATGATGATGATGATGATGATGATCTATATCTACATGAATACTCTGCAATTCACAGTTAAGGGCCTCTCATAGGGTCATTGAAAGATAATTTTTAAGCTACTTCTCTACTATTCCATTGTGTGTGCAAGGAAAACTTAACACTTAACATCTTTCAATGGGACGTCTGATTTCTCGTATTTTATTATGATGATAATTTCTCCCTCACACTCTGATGACAAAATTCGTGATTGAAATTTCATGAGAAATTCTGGCCTAGCAAAATACGCCTTAATTACCACCACCCCAATTCAGGTACTGTATCCATAGCACTCTCCCCCATATTTGGCGACAACACAAAATGAGCTGTCTTTCATTGAACTTTTTTGATGGCCCACATCACACTGCAATACTCCACAAGAGGGCACACAAGCATAGTCTAAGCAGCCTCTTTAGTAGACCTGTTATGGTTTCAAAGTGTTGTGCCAATAAATCATTTTTTTGGTTTACTTTCTCCAGAGCATGCTCCATGTGAACGTTAGGATTTAATTCATATGTAAGTGTAATCCCTATCAATGTAGTTGAGTCTACAGCTTTTAGCTTTTTATGATTTATCGTGTGAACGAAATTTAGTGCATTCATTTTAGTACTCATGTCGATGACTTCACACTTTTGCTTGTTTACAGCCAACTGCCAGTTCTCACACAATACGGACATCTTGTCTATCACTTCACAATTAGTTTTTATCGCCTGATGACTTCACAGTAAGGTAAATGACAGCATAATCTGCAAATAATCTAAGGGAGCTGCTCAGATTCTCCTGAATCATGTTTATAGATCAGAAACAACAAAGGACGCGTAACACTTCTTTAGGAAACGTCTGATATTACTTCTGTTTCGCTCGATGACTTTCTGTCGGCTGTTACTAACGGTGACCTTTCTGGTACAGAATCACGGATCAATTCACACAACTGGGATGATACTCCATGGGCACACAATGTAATCAGAAGTCACTTGTGAGGAATGGAGTCAAAAGACTTATGAAAACCTAAAAATATGGGATCATCTGTCCATATCATTCATTACTTCATGAGAATAAATAGCTCCTTGTGCTTCACAAGAATTATGTTTTCTGAGTATGTGTCGGCTATTTGTAGGTAAATCATGTCTTCAAGGTAAGAACATGAAACAGTATTTATATGGATCAGGTCTACAATATTGCATATGACCTGCTAAAAGTCTCATCTGCCATGAGCCTTACAAATGTGGGCTTAGTTCCTGATTTCATGGGGTTAGATTTGCCCCAATTGAACAGCTTTGTCAGGAAGATCAATATGGAGTCAGATCAGCTGTTGTGGGCAGCTATTTTTTCTGGCATGGGGTTTGTTCCTGTTGATGCTATTGGTAGGAGGGACTTCACTTCTGCATCTCAATAGGAAAAGAAGGGTTAATTGGTCGTGATGATAAAAGGTTCTAGAAACTCAGGAGAGAACCGCTTTTTTTAGGCTAAGATCAGTATCCAACTATTCAACGTTGAATGAGAATCTCAGACAAGTGGGTACTAGAGATATTTTCAGAGAAGAACAGTGAAAGATAATGTTAGTCAAATGCATCAGAATGTCTGGATTAAAAAATTAGAGTAGCTTCTTGTTCATTTAAAAGATGTAGAAACTTAGAGTGGAATAGATGTACCAAACCTGTGCGAACATCATGTTATCAAAGATGTGGAGAGGGTTAATGTAGGTGGCTATAAGGTTTCCGCATATGCAAGTAGGCACATTATGGAAAGAGCAGGAGTTGCCATACAAGAGTGTTCAAAAAAGTTTCTCGCCAATAGCAACTTTGTGAAAAATGCAGTTGGTATCCCTGCACATGCTTGTGTTTAATGTGGGTTTGCCGGAAGTTTCCTTGTTGTATGTCAGTTACTGTTCAGTGCTGTATTAAGTAGAATGTGTCACACAGTTAGCGAATTTCGACATAGCAGAGTTAGAGAATCCATGAACCTGCATTAAATTTTGTATGAAACTCAAGAAAACCTTTACAGAGGCACATTAAATGATGCACGAACACTATTGCGGTAAGTGCTTACGTCATACTCGATGTTACGAATAGTTCACATAGTCTAAATGTGGGTGGACGGATGTTACAGATGACTCTCATTCAGGATGCCCTTCAACATGTCAGGAACATCAACTAAATTGTGCATGCCAATCGAAGATGGACTGCTGGAGAGATGGCAGAAGAATGTAACATTTCTGTAGGATGATTTCATTAAATCCTGACAGCATCCTGGAACGCATCATGTTGCCGCCAAGTTCATCCCATGGTTCAAGTCAAGACCAGAAAGACGTTCATCTCATAGTCTGTTAAGAGCTTTTGGATCGCGCAAACGAGAACGAGATGTTGCTTAAGAGAATCATTACTGGTTATGATACTGAGACAAATATTTACAATCGGTGGGGAACGATTCTTGAAGTCTCAAAGGATTAGTTCATCATGAATCTGTATCACAGGGACAAACTGTTAATTGACAGTGGTATCGACATGTCACGACACTTGGAAGAAAATCAGAGAGGGAAATGGCCTGAAATGTGGCGAAAAAATTCATGGCTCTTGCATCACAATCGCGCAGCCGCGCGTTCATCCCTGCTGGTGCATGACTAATGTGCAAAAAAACAAATCACTGTGCTGCTTCATCTTCTGTACTCTCCAGACCTTACACCTGGAGCTTTTTTTCATTTCTAAAGTTGAAAACACCATTGAAAGGAGGAAGATTTTCAATGATAGACGACATAAAAGAATATTCACAGACGGCACTTCACCGACCCAACAAGAGGCATACAAAGACTGCTTCAAGAAGTACAGGGCGTTTCAAAAATGACCGATATATTTGAAACGGCAATAAAAACTAAACGAGCAGCGATAGAAATACACCGTTTGTTGCAATATGCTTGGGACAACAGTACATTTTCAGGCGGACAAACTTTCGAAATTACAGTAGTTACAATTTTCAACAACAGATGGCGCTGCAAGTGATGTGAAAGATATAGAAGACAACGCAGTGTGTGGGTGCGCCATTCTGTACGTCGTCTTTCTGCTGTAAGCGTGTGCTGTTCACAACGTGCAAGTGTGCTGTAGACAACATGGTTTATTCCTTAGAACAGAGGATTTTTCTGGTGTTGGAATTCCACCGCCTAGAACACAGTGTTGTTGCAACAAGACGAAGTTTTCAACGGAGGTTTAATGTAACCAAAGGACCGAAAAGCGATACAATAAAGGATCTGTTTGAAAAATTTCAACGGACTGGGAACGTGACGGATGAACGTGCTGGAAAGGTAGGGCGACCACGTATGGCAACCACAGAGGGCAACGCGCAGCTAGTGCAGCAGGTGATCCAACAGCGGCCTCGGGTTTCCGTTCGCCGTGTTGCAGTTGCGGTCCAAATGACGCCAACGTCCACATATCGTCTCATGCGCCAGAGTTTACACCTCTATCCATACAAAATTCAAACGCGGCAACCCCTCAGCGCCGCTACCATTGCTGCATGAGAGACATTCGCTAACGATGTAGTGCACAGGATTGATGATGGCGATATGCATGTGGGCAGCATTTGGTTTACTGACGAAGCTTATTTTTACCTGGACGGCTTCGTCAATAAACAGAACTGGCGCATATGGGGAACCAAAAAGCCCCATGTTGCAGTCCCATTGTCCCTGCATCCTCAAAAAGTACTGGTCTGGGCCGCCATTTCTTCCAAAGGAATCATTGGCCCATTTTTCAGATCCAAAATGATTATTGCATCACTCTATCTGGACATTCTTCGTGAATTTGTGGTGGTACAAACTGCCTTAGACGACACTGCGAACACCTCGTGGTTTATGCAAGATGGTGCCCGGCCACATCGCACAGTCGACGTCTTTAATTTCCTGAATGAATATTTCGATGATCGTGTGATTGCTTTGGGCTATCCGAAACATACAGGAGGCGGCGTGGATTGGCCTCCCTATTCGCCAGACATGAACCCCTGTGACTTCTTTCTGTGGGGACACTTGAAAGACAAGGTGTACCGCCAGAATCCAGAAACAATTGAACAGCTGAAGCAGTACATCTCATCTGCATGTGAAGCCATTCCGCCAGACACGTTGTCAAAGGTTTCGGGTAATTTCATTCAGAGACTACGCCATATTATTGCTACGCATGGTGGATATGTGGAAAATATTGTACTATAGAGTTTCCCAGAACGCAGCGCCATCTGTTATTGAAAATTGTAACTACTGTAATTTCGAAAGTTTGTCCGCCTGCAAATGTACTATTGTCCCAAGCATATTGCAACAAACGGTGTATTTCTATCGCTGCTCGTTTAGTTTTTATTGCCGTTTCAAATATACCGGTCATTTTTGAAGCACCCTGTAGAAATGGTGTTGGGAGTGATGTATCTATAATGGAAGAGAGTATGTCGAAGGAGATCATGCAACATAAGTGAAATGTAAGCACAGAAAAATTTTGCGGACAAAGTTCAGGAATTTTTTGAACACACTCCATATGTTGAAGTTAAAGACAATATGAAAAATTCAGAAACTGAAAGAAAAATTGTGTAGATCAAATTCAGAAGCATGTAGCTGCGAGCTGAAGCTAAATGGGACTTTCATAATTGTAGCTGTGTACAGGTCCCCATTGGGAAATTTCAAGTGATTTCTGAAAAACTTGGATTCCTTATTATGTTGTCTGGCAGTCAGAGATAAGCAAATTGTTTGTGGAGATTTCAGTGTAGATTTTCTGAAAGAATCTGATAGACAGGACGACCTTGAAGTATTACTTGGTTCTTTCAATGTGACATTAGTTATTGGTTTTCCTGCACAGGTTGTACAGGAAAGCAGCACACAGACTGAAGATAAATTTAATCAAAAACTTTTCCTTTTAACATTGGTCCTTATGATCATGATGCACAGCTATTTATACTATATGACATAGTGCCATATAAGTAATGCAAAACACTTCTCCAAATTAGTGCATTCAATTTAACAATTGCAAATCTAGCAATAGAGTGGGATGAGATGTACAGGGAACCTGATGCTAATTTAAAATTTAATGTGAAAATAGTTTCCCTAAGCAAACAACATAACGTAATTGTAAGAAACCATCTAAAAAGCTGTTGCTAACTAAAGAGATAAAAATATGTTGTGAACAGAAATGGGAAATGTATCTTACAGCCAGAAAGAGTAAATATGCAGAAAGAGCCGAACATTTCAAAAATTATTTCACTGTATTACGAAAAGTTATTAAAAAGTCCATTAGTGTGTGCATTAGGTCTTGGAGTAGCAGCTCTGATGAAATTAAAACAATTTGGGATATTGTTAGAAAGGAAACAGGACAGTCAAAATCACAGGAGGGTTGTATTTCTATCAGACTCAATGAAAGGTTTGTTAACCAAAACCTGAAGTACAAAGTATTTTTAATAAACATTTTTTACATATTTTAGAGAAAATAGGATCCAGCTGTTCATTAGAAAATACAAGGCTGTATATGAAAGAAGCAATAGCTATGCAATTTGATAAAACTGAAATTAGGAAAATAATAAATTCACCCTTGGAATTGATGGCACTTCCAACACAATACTAAAAGCGTGTTGTCAACAGATAAGTACATTTCTCAGCCACATATGAAGTAGCTCACTGAAACAGGGCACTTTTCCAGATAGACTGAAATTTGCTATTTTTAAACCATTGCGTAAAAAGGCAGATCAGTCTGATGCTAATAACTACCACTCAATCTGACTTCTGACAGCTCCATCAAAAGTTCTTGAAAAGTAACTTATTCAAGACTGCCTTTACCTATTCATAAAAAATGCAGTACTAAGAAAAGTCAGTTTGATTTTCAGAAAGGCTTTGCAACATAAAATACTATACATGCTTTCACAGCTGAAATATTAAATGGTCTGGGTAACTTTACATCACTCATTAGGATTTTTGTAATCTCTCAAAAGCTTTTGACTGTGTGAATCATGAAAATCTTATATATCAGCTTAAGTATTGTGGTATGAGTATGACATGCACAAATGGTTTAATTCATATTTAACTGGAAGAATGCAGAAGGCTGAAATTAACAATAAAGATAGTGTGCAAAAGTCAGCAGTCTTCTAACTGGGGAGATATCAAGAATGGTGTCATATATTGTGTGTGTGTGTGTGTGTGTGTGTGTGTGTGTGTGTGTGTGTGTGTGTGTGTGTGTGTGTGTGTGTGTGTGAGAGACTTGGCATTCTACATTAACCCTGAAGATCCAAAGCTATTCTTTTTTCTGATGATATAGTAATCACACCCAAGAAACAAGAATTAAGTGAGGAAATTATAAATTATGTCATTATGTCTTTCAGGAAATTAGATGGCTCTCTGCAGATGGTCTCACAGTAAATTTTTAGAAGACATAGTATATACTGTTCTGTAGAGTTGTAATCAGAATAATAGTTGGAGAGCACTCAAGATCACATTGTAGACACTCGTTTAAGGAACTAGGGACATTCACAGTACCTTCAAATTAGATACCGTCACTTACGAAATTTGTCATTAATAGCGAATCCCCATACAAAAATAATAGCAAAGTACAATGGGCTAAATCTGACTTTGGCACAGAAAGCGATGAATTGTGCTCCCACGGAAGTCTTTGGTCATTTACCAAATAGCATTAACAATCTGACAGACAGCCAATCAGCATCTAAAAAAATTAAAATCACTTATGAATGACATCATTTACTCAGTAGATGAACTTCTAGATATGAAATTGTAGTGGTGAAAAAATAAATTACATTGTGTAATGAAACCTAATGGTAAACTGACAAGTGGCACATCATTACAAAATGTCATATTCATGATATGTGGAACAAGTATCGATGTGATGGAATGTAGTGTAATATCATGAAACCAGGCAAGGACCGCACATCTGTCTATAGTTACTATAATTTGTATCTTACCTGGTTGAGCAGTTCTATGCGCTACAGTCTGGAACTGTGCAACCACTATTGTCACAGGTTCGAATCCTCCCTCGGGCATGGATGTGTGTGATGTCCTTAGGTTGGTTAGGTTTAAGTAGTTCTAAGTTCTAGGGGACTGATAACCTCAGCAGTTAAGTCCCATAGTGCTCAGAGCCATTTGAACCATTTTTTTACGTGCTGTAAGAAAAGTAATTTGAAAAGTTTGGTCAGCATATGTTCCACCTGGGCCATAGAATCCAAGAAAACCCTGCCTGCCTGGGTTCAGATGGTATCACTCCACCTTGAACACTATTGGTAGCTGGAATGCACTGACCATCTGTATGCCAATGTTTCATTCGAGCAGGGCGTGAGAAATTAAGCACTTGCCATCTGTAGATATTGAAAGCTTCAATCTTCTGAGTAGTATCTGAACTGGATTCACTAGACCTCTATGATGTGTTACTTGTCCTATCTGGAAGCAGGTGCATAAGAAATGTAGCTACATGAGTACCAGACAGGCAAATATTTTTTAAACACAGAATACAGAAACAAGTGGAATATAATGTTAACGCATTAACTTGGAAATTTGTATGTAAGGCCATGTAATTGTTTTCTTCTTAAATTAAAATCTTTAATTCATCATTGACACAATGTGTAACATCCTAAGTAGTTAATACTATTAAGCAATAAAGTGACTGCAAACATTTTGACCAATGACAAAGAAATATATTTGATTAGACATACAGACTAAATGGTTCTAAAGTGATATTTATGTGCATGTACTTCGATGATGTGCATTGCCCAGTAAACCAACCTCACCAAAAGGAGAAAGTTTCAATCAGTAGTCGCTTAAATTTTCTCTTTACTACAAATTGTTTGTATGAAAGAATGAGAGGGGTAAGGAGGGAGTGATTCTGTGGGGGAAGAATGATGAACATTCAGTGATTTCAACTTCTTGTGCATTATGATACAAGAAATAATAACTTCACTTTCAACTTGGGCAGAAAGCCACACCAACATTTGTAA
The DNA here is from genome assembly GCF_023864345.2 of Schistocerca serialis cubense. Classification (NCBI taxonomy): domain Eukaryota; kingdom Metazoa; phylum Arthropoda; class Insecta; order Orthoptera; family Acrididae; genus Schistocerca; species Schistocerca serialis. Next base: position 3,142,212 of record NW_026047628.1, on the reverse strand, counting down.
TAAAATTAATCATTCAAATATAGATGGCAGTGCAGGATGTGCAGCCCAGTGCCCAGTCTCTCACATAGGAAACATACAGGGTGACAATTATTGAACTACATGAAAAAAAATCGTAAATTAGTTGCAAACCATGGCATTCACACACTCTATTCAATATGTAAACGCACTGCAGGTATTCAGACTTAGGTTACGATATCTTTAATACGCATCTGTCATTGGCAATGATGTGGCACAAACAGACAGCAAAATTCTGCATGACCCACTAAAGTGTCGGAGCTTCGATGCTGTCAGTGACTCCCCAAGTGGCTATTTTCAGCCTGCAATGGTTTTGGGATTGCTGCTGTACATCTTTTCTTTAATATGGCCACACAAAAGCGACTCAGATCTGTTCAGATTAGGACCAGGGATATTTGAGAATTCCAGGAATGTTTATTTTATTTTTCCATTAAATTTTTTGTAATTTTGATTGCTACGTATGGATACGCTAATAAAAAATTACTTTAGCCCTCCACTGCAGAATAATAGTGCAGCAATAAAACATAAACGAGGGAATGTTGCCAAAATCTATAGTTGCAAAGAAAATGGGCGTTCACCACAACAAAACCAGTGTACACACAAACATCTTCCGACAGTAATGTTAAAGATTCTGCAATACTTCGTAGAAAGAAAATGCTTTCAGTGTGTCTTATTACTGGGCCATTTTGATGAGTGACGTCACAACTGGTTACTTTTCTAATGGACGCGGGGAAATATTGCGAATGCTGGATTCAGAAGCATTATTTTGAAAGTAAGTTTCCTTTTATGCAAGATGATGATACGTGTCAGAATTTTTGATGAATTTCTTAAACCATGGAACATTAGATTCTCATTCAGAACTTAATGCTGAGGACCAGGTATGCGCATTATTTTAGGCGTAGAAGACCAGCCATTTATGCCCTAATTTTATATTTTGGTGGCACACTTGCTTTTCATATATCTTGAGAAGGTAATACACACAAAAATGACCTGGTTTCGAGGTTAGTCTCTCATATTTATTTTTGTTCTTTCATTGATTACAGTTTATGCAATAATGCTGGCAAAAAGTGTAGTTGTCTTTAAAAAAAAATTGTGAAGTAAGTTCTTGAGCGATTTCACATGTAACTGGCTTTACTATGAAAAAAGTCAAAAGTTGTCTACAGAATATTATTCTGCTAGGTAACCCAAAGTGTCCAGGGCACGTCAGTCAGAAATACTCAGCTGCTGCAATTAAAGCTGGTGCTCTTAGTCCCGCCTAACAACACTCTCGGAAAAAACAGCACCAACTTTCCGAATGTCAGTATTATGTATGAAAACTTAGCTTTTCTTTTGGTTGTACTGATGTGTATTAATTTAAACCATTAAATTTTTCTGTTTGTGTGTTTGCACGGCCTAAAATTCATGTTGTTATTAGCTGACATCATCATGTTTCGTATGATCTTAATGTCTGCTGTCACTGGCTGGCAATATCATGTGACATGAGCAATACTTGGCCAACAAAACCGCAACACAATGTTGATTTTAGCGATTTGGAAGTACTGTGGTGTAATTGGTGAAATTTGTGTTAATACTTTCATGATACGAAAATAAGTTGTTTATATGTTTCTACGCATCGAGGAAATGTTTCGTTCTTTGCTAGGTTGAGATTCCTAAAGTGCCAGAAAGTTCTATATCTGTTCACAAATTCATCACCATTCAAAGGATTGTAGGGAAACAGTATCATTTTTTAACATTGAAAAATGTACTTCCACCTGGTAAATAGTTCATTTTCACCCTAGAAAGTGTTATTAACTGGGAAATATGGGAATTTTTTTTCTTGTCCGGGTATACACCCAGTTAATGTTTTTGCCTTCCATATGAAATGAAATGATGTGGCTATTGAGAAAAAACGCCATGCAGTGGTGGTACAGTTGTTTTATCAGAACAGCACTGCATTGCAGGAATATAATTGAAATAAATGCCTGAGAAACGACCCCATGTCAATAAATGTAATAAAGAATACGATCAAGAAAATTGAAGGAAGAGGTGAATTGAGTGGTGCAGCAGATTCCAACAGCAGCTGTTGAAGTAGCTTTTAGCTGCAGCTGACCATGCAGCAGATGCCTCAACTTCTGCAGTAAGTGCTAGAGTTGTAACAGGATCTCTCTCTCTCTCTCTCTCTCTCTCTCTCTCTCTCTCTCTCTCTCTCTCTCACTCACTCACTCACTCACTCACACAGTGTGTCTCTGACTGTGTGTCCCCCAAATCAAAAGTTCAACAGATTTTGTGGCACATTTTACACTAGTATCTCTATAAGCTGCTAAAGAAGCCCCAGGATAGGCTACAACACTTTCATTTTGCCTTCATTTTTGGCATGCATGGAAGTAAGTGACTTTTGGCTGGGGAATATTCTTTGGGTGGACAAGGCATATTTTACTGTGCATGGGGCTGTGAATGCACACAACTGCCGCATATGGAGCTGTCCTCCCAAACGTGCAGGAGCATCCACTGCACTCAGCTTATGTGACAGTGTGGTGTAGTTTCACAAGCGCCTTCATTCTCAGTCAGTGTTCCTTCGAGATGACATCTCGTGGGCCTGTTAGGTGTACATTGACGTGTGAACTTCAGAAGAAACTTGTTATGCAACTCGTGATTCAACATTTCAAGAACACGCTAGTCTCTGCACCATTATTTTGATGTGAGATGGTGTTACATGATAATTCACTTGTCATGTGAAAGATAGGTATTGCAAAGCCTTTGGTATCAATTGCATTATATCTAGGCAATTTCAAAATGTGTGGTCTTCGAGAGCCCTCTACCTAAATTAATGTGACAAGTGGGTATTGAGATATTTGAAAGATTTATCAGGGATATATCCAGACTAATCCTGATCAGAAGGATATCGTATGACGACAATCAATCTGATTACACTGGATATGCTGTAAGCAACTGTAACCATGTCATGTTACAGATACAGCATGTTGCTGGGTCAGTAGACCATTTTGAACATGCAACTTCTTACCATATCCTAATAAATGTAACAGAACCATTGTTATCATTTTACTCATCGTTTCTTCCCTTTTTCTTGACTTGTCACCTCATTCTGACAGCTTGTAGCGCCATATTTTCACCTGGTGGCAGAAAGTGAGAAATTATTTTTCAGGGTACTCAGTGAGGACACCAGTTAATGAACATCCTACAGTGAAACTTCCTGGCAGATTAAAACTGTGTGCCCGACCGAGACTCGAACTCTGGACTAGTGCACACTCCGCTGCAGAGTGAAAATCTCATTCTGGAACATCCAACAATGTTACAGCATTCTGCAAAATAGAGCGCCCCCACTGCAGCACCTGGAACACAGTCAGTTTTATTATAAGCACTTGGAAGGTCTAGGATCAACATCTTGTTATGAAAGCAGGGTGCTACTCAGACAATTTGACCCTCAGTAAATTCTTGAAGAGATACCATGCTCGTTCTATTTTGGCTACTTAGCAGGGGTTTCTATCAACAGTTTGTATTTATTGCAGCATAATACTTTCGGTGACTTCTGTCAGTATCTTGTACAAGATGCAGTGTATGCCATGTCCTTCTGACCATTGAAACCAGCGTGAACAGACCTATTATTCTACCCAAGTTTTGACAGTAAGTGAACCATATTTCAATGTATATTTTGGATAAATGATTTATGAAGTTTTGGATGGCAGTGGTATTCATTAACACGTTCGCTGCGGTCGCCAGTGCGAGCCGCTAACGCGCGAGTCGGACGCTTGTAAGCGCACGTGCGCTGAGAGCTGAAATCATAGCCCTGCGAAACCTGTAAGTTTGTGGCGAATAAACTAGATGCCGCCAGCTGATTCGTTTGGAGTTCGTACGCTGGCTACCAGAGGCGCAGCGTTCCACTCAGTCAAAACAGTTCGGGGCTAGCTGCCAGGAGCGCTGCAATCACTTCTCTTTGCAGCCGCACGGCCTTCTATGATTTTTATTTCGAGGAAATAACTTTACATAGTTACCGACTTAGCTCGCCACTGTATCTTTTCATAATTCTTATGGATGAATAAAACTTTGTTCTGCAAGGGAAGTCAGCAGTTTCAAGTTATAATAAGATACTGCTGGAATTTATATTTCGTAATCCATACCTGGCTGAATACAAATTATGAACACGCCTAAATTTTGATCGCAAGACTAATGTCTAGTTTTGCGACAAATTCATGTTGTGCACGAACGTAATATTGGCAACGAATATAACGTCTGCGGAAGAGGTGCTAGATATAGAAATACAAGTACACTTTAGCTGCATGCCGATCATGTGATAAATGCTGCCTGCTGTCTGTCGCTTATAAGCGTTACATGCATTTATTGCAAACAATTCTAACAAAGCCCCTTATTTATTTATTGTATTGCTAACTGGACAGAAAATGCAATTCACACAAGTGACAAATCCACTCCATTGAAAAAGAATTAGTCGGAAAACACCAAAAGATTTATAAAACGAAGAAAAAGAAACAGGACTCGCCTGCAATGTGGTGCTATGGAAACCCAATCACAAATATATACATATTATAAAAATGACTGTATGTGTATGTATGTGTGTTCCACATCTCCTCCTACTGGACCGATTTCAACGAAACGTGGTACACATATTCCTATTATCGGAAAACTATCACTGTAGGGGTAAGAACCACATACGACACATACGTCAGGAGATATGACGTCATGAACAATGTAATTCGTCAAAAACGGCCGCATCATGTGACGATATTCCACATCTGCTCCTAAACTAGTACACCGATTTCAATCAAATTTGGTACAAATCTTCTCTAAGGTAATGAATCATTTGCTATGGTAGCAAAAACTACTTACGATATATAGTTCAGGAGATATGACGTCATAAACAATTCTGTTCTTGAATAACCGCAACATCAGGTTTGTGATTTCTATTTATTATGTCATTACTACTAAAGCTATTCGCGAAGAATTTTGCAGAGGATATGCATATATACCACTAAATGTAGCTTTGAAATTATATCATAGTATGACACGTAGTACAGGAGATATGACGTCAAAACTATGAAACGCACGAAAATCCGTCCCACTATGCATGTGGTTGTAATGTATTACGTCTGTAATACCAACTCCATTCGCACCTCATTTTGCAGTTTCCTAATATTCTTCCCGGGGAACATGGAAAATTATATTCTTGTGGGACACATAGTACAGGAAATATTATGTCATGAAGATTGACCTGTGTGAAAACGGAACTGAGATGAATGGAAAATAGATAGCGATAGAACAGGAGGCGATGGACAGAGAGAGAAGAAGGAGATGGACTAAAATAAGACAGGAATGAATACACACCCGGGCAACGCCGGGCACTGCAGCTAGTAACAAATAAGTTTTCAAGGTGTAGAGGTGATGTTTTTATAGCAAACCACAAATAAGTCCACATACGGTACTGTACAGAAACATCATATTCTGAGCAACCAATGTAACTATATTTACATGGCTATCAAATAAAACAAACACTTTACAAATCAAACACAAACAGATCTTCCTCTGTAGATACGACGTCCCATTACATTATGGATGTGTAATTGTGCAGCAGTTCAAACAGAATCCAGGTTGGTTTGGACACGTTATACACACGTATGGTGTATCCGTACGCTTGTCCCGTGCCGCGCACGTTTTACATCGCTTCCGCATAACTTGCTTCGTCCCTTCCGTTGCGTCCCGCTTTTGCACATGTGTGTCTTTACATTTGTTACGCACACCTTTTGTAACGTCCATTGGTGGAAGTAGTCCCTTTATTATTTGTATTCTATAATCATACAAAGTCATATTATGCCCTGAGTATTTATTATATAGGTAATGTGCATTGAACATTAGCATGTCAACTACATGGAAGAATAGTTTCTTTGGCCAGCGGATTGTCTTTCGTTCACATAAATAATAAGACAACATCTGGTCCTGCCTATCGGTCCCAGACATACAACTATTATATCTGATAATTGGCAGTGGTTTCGCGACTATTTGCTGGCGTGCATTCTGCACACGTTCCATTGTATTGGGGTATTCTGTGGAAATATAGGAGACCTCTCGTCTATCCTTCCATTTGCCGATCATTACCCCGTCCGAATATCGTGCTATGGTGTCCCCTTTCCCCAGCTTGGCGCATACCACGTCTTTAGGGGTATTTTTCCTATTTACCCTTAGTGTCCCGGTGCAATGTGTTTTTGCATTCAACAGGGTTTTAGCTAAGGCAAAGCTGTTGTAAAAATTGTCCATGTAAATGTGATGGCCAACATTCACCTTCTCTTCTAACAAATGCAATACTATCTTTTCAGCATGCCCTTTTCCCCCCATATCACCACGCATCCCCGTGTACACAGCGCATTTATTGATGAAGCCGTCTGGGTTATTTAGCATGTACAATTTGATGCCATACTTATTTCTTTTGTTTTTTATGTATTGTCTAAATGACAATCGTCCCCTCCAAAGAATCATTGATTCATCTAAAGAGAGATCCCTACCTGGATAATACACATTACACATTTTGTTGTTGAAATAATTCAATATAGGGCGTATCTTATACAGTCGATCATTTGGTTTCGGTTCGCCTGACTCTGGATTTTTAGCAAAATGCAATGCGCGTAAGATAAGCAAATATCTGTCTCTGCTCATACTCATCGTTATTCCTTTATTTTCGAACAGCGGATCCCTCTTCCAGTAGTCTTGTAGTCGGGCACATTTGACATTACCCATATGTAATGAAATCCCCAGGAAGACAAGTATTTCTTCTATACTTACGGGTTTCCAATTACTAATTCTAGAGCCCTCTTGTGTATTTGCGCTCGCAAATATATTCCGTGCGTTATCATTTGTTTCGTCAACTATGAGCTGCAGTATGTCATCTGTAACCAGTAGCCTAAAGAAATCCATTGGCGTATTGCCAGCAGGCTTCATCAGCAAACATTCTGCTTTCGTAAACGGGTGATACTGCATCCCATGTGGTTCTTCATGCCACGTAATACCTGGTTTGCTTACCTCTGCGAGCGCTGGTTCTTTATCGTCGGCGATTTCCTCATCATCGTCGCCCGTATCGTCCGATTCCGAACTGTCACGAAACATACTGGACAGTTCTGCTTCCACACTGTCATCACTGTGGTCTGTTTCTGCAGTCTCCAAATGCCAGTCACCCTCATCTGGTTCGTCCTCTCTGAACTCTACATCACTATCTTCTAACACACGTAGTAACTCATGGTCAGTATATTGGTCACTCTTCCTACACTTTTTCGCGTTCGAAGGCCCCGGTGTCGGTTCATTCGCCGCCATTGCAAACAATGCACAACACAGACGACAAAAAACGAAAACACACAACTGCAGACAGGAACACGTTACGTGATATGTCGTTGGTTACTTAAACTAACACGAGTGCACAGCCGAACAAACTAAACTGAGAACTCTGCTAGTGAACGCGCCGCTTATATGCGTCAGCCGCAGCGAACATGTTGACGGCGTAGCGTAATGGTCAAGCGCATTGCTCACGAAACAGTCGACCTGGAATCAATCCCAGGTGCTTCCTAATTTTTTTCAATTGTTTTCATTCTTATTTTCCTTGGTTTCGTCAGATTTTGCAACTATTTACCGTAGAATTTAAATACATTCAAGTAGTATATTTATATAACTAGGCGAAAGTTTCAATGAAAATAAAGATTTTAAAGATTCTTGTGATTACGTGCGCTACTTTTTATTCATTACGACAGTAGAAGTTTTGCCATTTTTATGGTGACATATCATAGAAACATGTGAAACATATATGTTTCACTCTAGGCACATTTTATGAAGGCATTGTTTGAGCAGTTACATTTCTCTGCAACATGCTTCATTGGAAAGCACACTTAATTCAAGTTTTAAAACTAAGGTGTTTCCTCTAATAGTTTGGATGCAAACCAAGCGTACTAGATCATAGGGGTGTCCACAAGAGCACTGAATTGATGCAGCACGGTCGAATGTATTTTAATTGCATCTTCTCTTGATGATACCTCTCGCTGTTGTTGGAGTTATTCAGGGGCACTTTGTAATATTTTAATTAGATTTTTGACTTGACGATAGAAATATACATCTACCGTAAATAACCGAACACTCTGAAGATACGAAGTAAAATAAAAATGAGAAAAAAAAAATCAGGACGGACCTGGGATTGATCCCAAGTCGCCTGTTTCGTGAGCAATGCGCTTGACCATTACTCTACGCCAATAACGACGAACAGAGCGCTAAATAGGGTATAGCCTCCTATAGTGCTATCGGAACAACTTTCGAGAGCATGTTCTCCTTTCCTATGGCCAACTCAGGCGAAATATTTCGGGCACGTTATGTGGAGTCCCACCTCTTTCTAGAAACAATTCGGACGAAATCGGCGTGTCCCAGTTGGCGACCTCCCCTAGTGAGAACTCAGCTAGCGAGCGCACCGCTTATAAGTGTTACCCGCACTGGCTTGCTGATCGCGGCAACGCTTATGAGCGTCAGCCGCTCTGGCGTGTTGATCGCGGAAACGCTTATGAGCGTCAGCCGCTCTGGCGTGTTGATCGCAGAAACGCTTATAAGCGTCAGCCGCAGCGAACGTGTTAACATAACATGATAGAAATTGGTGATACAACTTCATGACGGACTGGATGATGCTGCTGATGATGATTATGATGATAGCAGGGGACATAGTCTTATCACCATGATTCCTGATTTTATGGTAGGGGAAACTCTTCCAAATGGAGAAATGCACAACCCAAGCAATGTGTGCACAAGGCAATACAATATTGCTTTGCAGGTTCCTGGCCTGTGACTTAGGGGTAATGTGCTGGGTAGGAATTGAGACATTGAACAAGGAATCAGGTGTACATTTCCCTCAAGGTATTTTAGATGAGATTCAACAGTGATGAAACAAAATTTTGACACTATGAAAATATTCAGAAGAACATAACTTTTGTGCTTGTTGTTGATGTCTCTGAGATAAAAGCTTACATTGATAAAATTTCCTTACTAGGGGAACCAGATGTAATACTTTTCATGGTACTGTAAGAAACTGGTTTTCTTCATAATGACAGATCTCTGGTTTGAGACTCGAGATAACAAAGGAAGGTATACAGTAGAGGTAACAGATACAGTGTCAAAACTTTTAACAAATGTAGTGTAAACCATCAGCAGTGTTACTGTCCAGGCTGTAATATTTTTGTTGATAATATACTTGTTCACTTTCACCATCACAGCATGAATAGCTTACAGATGCACCTGTCACGAAAATTGTTGTGGGGTAACGATAAGGATATGACACACACTAGTACCCAGTATCTATACAATGCTTACATGAAGATGTCTAAAATACTTTATAAGTAATTAACATCAAAATTGATTTCTCATTGAAGTTTTCCAGAAATTCTGTTCCTCGTCCTTGATTGTTAATCAAAGTCTGGCATACCATACAAATTATAATTGTAACTTTTATTTCCAGTGCTTTGAGAATCATAGAAAAGTATTTATTTGAAACGTGACTTGGATAATTCTTCGATTTTCTTCATTATCAATATTCAGTTACTTCACTTCAATGTGTGTGAAAACACATGCTGTAACTAGTTCAGTTAAAAAAACTTGTTAAATTCTGGAATCTGACATACAGCATGATACCAGTTATGTAAAAAAATCGTATGATGCCAGTTACAGCTTAAAAACACTCGAAATTTGCCAGTTACCATACTAAACAAAACTATACATCTAACACAAAAAAAGTCAAGAGTTACAATCAGAACAGAAGGAAATTACTGGAGCATGCTTGCCCACAGTATTTTGTAATCTTTCATATGCAACATGCTGCACATACTGGGGACCTGAAAGGCATCACACATTTCTGTTCTGTGAGAAAGGGTTTAATTGCAGATGTAATCATGGGACCCAGATACTACGGGGGTTGCTCATGCATCAGCTGTTATCACTGGCACTCAGTATGATGTCTCCTGCACTGTGGCTAATGGGTTATGTGGCCATTTATACAAGTGTCTTTCTGTCAATGGTGTTCTACAATGCGAGGTGACCACATGCTGGAAAGAGGTAAAAGTTTTTTTTAAAAAAAAGATCGCTGCAAATGTACTGGAAAAATTACACTCACTTCCAACTTTCCAGGCAATATTTCCATTTGCTTAAGGCTCCATATAAGTTGCAGTACCAAAAACACAGTCTTGGATTGAAACCATCTGTAAGTGTAACATTCAAATTCATTCATCAGTATGCAAATTTTTTTACCTTAAATGATGTGATATTGATACTTGTTCATGAACAGTTTTTATCTAGATGATAGACAACCATAGTAGATACCCAATAAAAATATTGGACCTTTCACTAGTTCTTGACTCAATGGGAATCAAACAAAAAAAAATTCTGTTTTACTAGGTGAAAGAGATTTCTCATTTCCAAAAGTGGAAGTGTTTCCAAAACAAAGATAAGGCACTTCCGGAGCTGTTATGATGGAAGAGGGCATTAAAAATTATTTCTCATTATTACTTTTAATTAAATCTGAAATACCTTGAACATAAGAATTCTGAATTAAACATCTAACAAACATTTTTTGATACATTTAATAAACTGGTGTAGACTATTAACTTCTGGCGCCATATTTTAAAAATATTGTAATACTCCAAAGTGAATTATTTTAATTCTCATCTAAAAACTCCCAATTCAAATCAGTGACTCAGATTAATCGTTATTGAATCTCCTATGGTTATTTTCTTTTTAAACCAATTTTACTTCATCAGTTCTTTCCTTCTGGTAGAATATTTTAATTTTAAATTAGTAACTGTTATTGAAAATGTAATTTCTTATGCATTATTGTGACATGTGGCCTATAGTCCTGAATTTATGGACACTTAAATATTGTTCCCATTTTGTATATTTATCACTCTACTCCTCACTCTTCAGGTTGATTCATAGTACTGGTGGGAGCTGTGGCACATCATGTGAAGAAACTTGTCACCATGGACGGGTCCTGGATGACTTGGAGATAGACAGAGAGAAGTCACCACGCGAGTTTGGTAGACATAAAGAAGGGATTATGGATAAGGAATGCTCAGTTGCCACCATATATGACTGCAGTATGAGGGAAAAGGAATTTCATGTATATAGCTGTAACTTCTGTCTACAGAGCTTTCCTTCAAAATACAGACTCATAATGCATGTGTTTATGCACATTGATGGCATGCAGCCGCCTTTGTATGTTTGTAAGTGGTGTGGTGAGGTATTTCACAGTAATGTAAGCTTGAAAAAACATTTGAGAATGAGTGAGAATTATAAAGACTTAACTGCTGCCAATCATGAAAAATATGGCTTTAGTGATAAGCATCAAAGCGGTATCTTCTCAGATAGAGTGTCAGAAGTTCCTGTCACAGAACACAATGAGCTATCTTCATATAAGGAAACTTGGAAAGCTTCAAACAGGTCCTCTAATGACATATGTAACACACATATGACACATGATATGGAGACAACAAATCATTATGGAAATTTATCTACAGCTGTTAATGTCGGTGCCCAGGCTGTTCTGCTTACTGCGAGCAGACCCCACAAATGCGGTATTTGTGGTAAGTCTTTTCCTATGTCAGGTAGGCTCAAGAGACATGAATTAATTCACACTGGAAAGAAACCTCACAAATGCGATATTTGTGACAAATCGTTTGCCCGGTCATCTAGTCTCAAGACACACAAATTAATCCACAATGGAAAGAAACCTCACAAATGCGATATTTGTGACAAATCTTTTGTCCTGTCATCTAGTCTCAAGAGACACAAATTAATCCACACTGGAAAGAAACCTCACAAATGCGATATTTGTGACAAATCGTTTGTCCTGTCACTTACTCTGAAGACACACAAATTAATCCACACTGGAAAGAAACCTCACAAATCTGAGATTTGTGGCAAATCTTTTGCTGTGCCAGGTAGTCTCAAGAGACACGAATTAATCCACACTGGAAAGAAACGTCACAAATGTGAGATTTGTGGGAAATCTTTTGCCATGTCAGACAATTTCAAGAGACATGAATTAATTCACACTGGAAAGAAAATGCACAAATGTGATATTTGTGGCAAATCGTTTGCCCTGTCATTTAGTCTGAAGACACACAAATTAATCCACACTGGAAAGAAACCTCACAAATGTGAGATTTGTGACAAATCGTTTGCCGTCTCACGTCGTCTCAAGAAACACAGTTTAATCCACACTGGAGAGAAACCTCACAAATGTGAGATTTGTGGGAAATCTTTTACTATGTCAGACAATCTCAAGAGACATGAATTAATTCACACTGGAAGGAAACTGCACAAATGTGATATTTGTGGCAAATCTTGTACTGTGCCAAGTAGTCTCAAGACACATGAATTAATCCACACTAGAATGAAACCGCACAAATTTGATATTTGTGGCAAATCTTTTGCTGTTTAGATGGTCTCAAGAGACACAAATTAATCCACACTGGCAAATGTGATATTTGTGACAAATCGTTTGCCCTGTCAGGTAGTCTGAAGACACATGAATTAATTCACACTGGAAAGAAACCGAACAAATGCGATATTTGTGGCAAATCCATTGCTCTGTTAGGTAATCTCAAGAGACACATTGATTCACACAGGAATGAAACGTCAGAGATGTGATATTTGTGCTCTATCGTTTGCCTAGTCAGCCTATCTCAAGGCAGATACATTAATTCACACTAGAATGAAACCTCACAAATGTTATATCTGTGGCAGAAGTTTCAGTCAATTGGGTACTCTCAAGACTCGTGCATTACTTCACATCAGAAAGCAAGTGCAGGTTAGTGTTAGTTTAAACAAACGGATTTCTCTGGTTGCTGCTCTCAAGGCCTATAAAATAATGGATGTAGCAGGGAGACAATAAATTGTAATGACTGTGAAATAACATTAAAATGTGGTAGAATTCTGAAAAACTGTGCAACAATGTGAACTACAGTGTGGTAGCAGATAATGTTACAATATGAAAATCCATATCTGTAGCTTAAGATGTCAAGAAATTGTATTACTGTATACTCCAGAAATATGAATCAAATGTGTTTTTGTCATTAACACTGCTTTTTTTCCTATCGATTTTGAGACAAGAAGATTGTGAATTGTGATATACACTCCTGGAAATTGAAATAAGAACACCGTGAATTCATTGTCCCAGGAAGGGGAAACTTTATTGACACATTCCTGGGGTCAGATACATCACATGATCACATTGACAGAACCACAGGCACATAGACACAGGCAACAGAGCATGCACAATGTCGGCACTAGTACAGTGTATATCCACCTTTCGCAGCAATGCAGGCTGCTATTCTCCCATGGAGACGATCGTAGAGATGCTGGATGTAGTCCTGTGGAACGGCTTGCCATGCCATTTCCACCTGGCGCCTCAGTTGGACCAGCGTTCGTGCTGGACGTGCAGACCGCGTGAGTCGACGCTTCATCCAGTCCCAAACATGCTCAATGGGGGACAGATCCGGAGATCTTGCTGGCCAGGGTAGTTGACTTACACCTTCTAGAGCACATTGGGTGGCACGGGATACATGCGGACGTGCATTGTCCTGTTGGAACAGCAAGTTCCCTTGCCGGTCTAGGAATGGTAGAACGATGGGTTCGATGACGGTTTGGATGTACCGTGCACTATTCAGTGTCCCCTCGACGGTCCCCAGTGGTGTACGGCCAGTGTAGGAGATCGGTCCCCACACCATGATGCCGGGTGTTGGCCCTGTGTGCCTCGGTCGTATGCAGTCCTGATTGTGGCGCTCACCTGCACGGCGCCAAACATGCATACGACCATCATTGGCACCAATGCAGAAGCGACTCTCATCGCTGAAGACGACACGTCTCCATTCGTCCCTCCATTCACGCCTGTCGCGACACCACTGGAGGCGGGCTGCACGATGTTGGGGCGTGAGCGGAAGACGGCCTAACGGTGTGCGGGACCGTAGCCCAGCTTCATGGAGACGGTTGCCCCAGGAGCAACAGTGTCCCTAATTTTCTGGGACGTGGCGGTGCGGTCCCCTACGGCACTGCGTAGGATCTTACGGTCTTGGCATGCATCCGTGCGTCGCTGCGGTCCGGTCCCAGGTCGACGGGCACGTGCACCTTCCGCCGACCACTGGCGACAACATCGATGTACTGTGGAGACCTCACGCCCCACGTGTTGAGCAATTCGGCGGTACGTCCACCCGGCCTCCTGCATGCCCACTATATGCCCTCGCTGAAAGTCCGTCAACTGCACATACGGTTCACGTCCATGCTGTTGCGGCATGCTACCAGTGTTAAAGACTGCGATGGAGCTCCGTATGCCACGGCAAACTGGCTGACACTGACGGCGGCGGTGCACAAATGCTGCGCAGCTAGCACCATTCGACGGCCAACACCGCGGTTTCTGGTGTGTCTGCTGTGCCGTGCGTGTGATCATTGCTTGTACAGCCCTCTCGCAGTGTCCGGAGCAAGTATGGTGGGTCTGACACACCGGTGTCAATGTGTTCTTTTTTCCATTTCCAGGAGTGTATTCTTCACCTCTGTCAGTAATCCTGTGTACCATGCAATTTTCAGTATAAGGCCAGGGAAATGTGATGAGTTCAGCTTATTATTCCAAACATAGTCATCATGTGGTTCTTGTAACTTTGCATTTTAGGAAGTGACAGAAAAAATATATTCATGTCACTTCACTCAGGCTTGTAAATGAGGAACTTGATTATGGCAATTATTTTACTCTGGAATGTTTTTCAGGAGATTTGCTGTGTGTGTCATTAATAGTGTGTACATTCATTTTCTGTTAGTATTAATCCTGCACCAGTAAACATAACAAATACATCAACCTGCTTAATAGCATGTTTGTCCCCCTTTGGAAAACAATGCAATAACAATTCAACATGATATAGACTTGACAAGCCGTTTACACATTTTTGAAAGTATGTTGCACCAAATGGCTATACAGTTGCATTTCACAGGTTCCCATCAGGTAAGTGGTGCGGCCGTGACATCAGTGTCAACTACCATGCTATTCAGACCACTGTGGAGTGATTCTGGATATATCACGTGGACAGTTATCCTTCTGAAAAATGCCTCCCTTGCCCACTGCAGTTGGAATTGAAAATTTTGGTGGATCAGTATGGGAACATACAGTGACATGGAACACCACATTCAACAATTTGTAGTGAATTGTGTGTTCCAAAACGTGTATGGCTACTCCAGCATTGTTTTCTGTCATCAGATATTCCACATATTGCCACGTGCCCAACTTTACAGAGCAGGCAAGGCTCTGACATCCATGATTTGTGATGTATAGATGTACTAAATATTTTCTTAAGGTTATGGATTTATCATCTTTCAGCTACTTTCCACAGATGTCTACAACAGTACCACAGAAACAGCCAACTAGCTTCACCACATTTGAGGCACAAGTTCCCAACTGCAGTGCCACAACAACATGCCCTTTGCTAAAGTAACTTATGTCATTGGATTTACACATTCGCAACACATCTCATTGGTAGAATAATTCCTTGTTAATCTCGGTTCTGCTTATATACTTGTATCCTGCTTACTGCATCATGTGCTTAGAACATGTGGCATTCAGTGTCCTGATGGGCAGTGTTCATGACATTTTTGCTCATCAGTGCATCTTCATGTAAGTGGGTCAGATGCGAAAATGTGTAATCTAACATATCCAACTTACTTGGTTGCCGTTTACACCAGTGCACAGAAGCTATTTTTTTTGGAAACATTTTGGTGTTTCACAAAGCTGTGTGCATGACTCTTAATTATCTGTTCAGCATTTAATACTGCATAAGTTCTATGCAAAATGAAATAGGTAAACAAACATTATGTGTTAAAGTTCGATTCCAGTTATTTGTATACACAAGGACAACACTTGGTAGAGCTCAGAACATGAGTACTAAATATTAGTTGTGTTATGCAAGGGTCACTACAAAAGAAATGCACACTATTTTTTTTAAATCCATCTTTTATTCTACATGTTTGAAAGTTTTACAGTGTGTAGATACATCCTTTAGGAATAATATTTTCATTTCTCCACATAATTTCCATCCCTCTTAACTGCCTTACGCCATCTTGGAACCCGCTTGGTAAAATTCTGGACCAACCTGTTGGAGCCATGGTTTGGCAGCATGCACAAGGGAGTCATCATCGTCAAACCTTGTTCCACAAAGAGAGTCTTTTAGTTTCCCAAAGAGATGATAGTCACATGGAGCCAGGTCAGGACTGTAAGGCAGGTGTTTCAGTGTTGTCCATCTGAGTTTTGTGATCGCTTCCTTGGTTTTTTGACTGATATATGGCCATGCATTGTCATGCAACAGCAAAACATCCTGCTTTTGCTGATGTGGTCGAACATGACTCAGTCAAGCTTGAAGTTTCTTCAGTGTCATCAGATATGCATCAGAACTTATGGTGGTTCCACTTGGCATGATGTCCACAAGCAAGAGCCCTTTGGTAATAAGAAACATCGTAGTCATAACTTTTTCAGCAGACGGTGTGGTTTTGAATTTTTTGGGTGAATTTACGTGATGCCATTCCATTAATTGTCTTTTCGTCTCTGGTGAAAAATGATGGAGCCATGTTTCATCATCTCTCACAATTCTTCCAAGAAATTCATCTCCACCATTCTTGTACTGTTCCAAAAGTTCGCTGCATACCGTTTTTCTCATTTCTTTGTGAGCCTCTGTCAACATCCTGGGAACCCACCAGGCACACACCTTTTTTAACGCCAACACTTTCAGTATTCTGCAAACACTTCCTTCCCCTATCCCAACATAGCGTGACAATGTGTTCACTGTGATGCGTCTGTCAGCAGTCATCAGTTTGTTAACTCTCTGCACATTGTCTGGAGTGTGTGCAGTACGATGTGTGCTGCTGCGAGGACAATCCTCTGTATTGCTGTGCCCGCTTTCATCACATAACCTGCTTGCCCACCGACTAACTGTACTGCAATCGACAACCTCTTGTGGATGTTTCCCACTGTCTCGTTTTCACAGCACAGGAGTTCTATGACAGCACTTTGCTTCTGACGAAAGTCAAGTGTAGCAGCCATCTTGAAGACATTCTGTGATGGCGCCATTCACGGGAACAGGTTGAAATAAGTTTGAAAACAAGCAGGTAGAATGTATCTACACACTGTAAAACTTTCACACATGCAGAATGAAAACTGTATTTTTACAAAAGTAGTGTGCATTTCTTTTGGAGTGACCCCCGTATTTCAAAGATGTTTCCATTGTGGATATTTTGTTAATTTGTGTAATTAAACGTAACGTTTTGGAAATGTGTACTCATGATTCACTTTTAATTTCAGAATGGTTATTTTTGATCTCCTACCTATTCATTATTGGTGAATGTAGTTTAGTGTGTCCCATCATACAAGTAACAACTGGAGATAGTTATAATTGATTGGCACTGTTCAATTTTGCTACACTTTATCTATGACACTTTGTAGTGATGTGATTACATTTCGTTCCATCTTTTTCATGATAGGACATCCACAACTTCTGTATCGTTTATTCATAATTGACAACATCCACATATATTTGTATTAGGTTTTTTCCAATAAAATGAAAGAAAAAACAGGTTTCTGGACAACAACATTATATTCAGATGAATCTGAAAATATACTGCTAAGTGTGGCGACTATACATATTATGAATCTCTAAGAAAAACACTAAAATTTGCAGTAACATGTTAAAAAGGGTACACAATATGTACTGAGTATCTATATGTATCAGCTAAAGATGGATCATATAGTTTTTCTCTGGTACATGAGATGTAAGCAGAAAATGAACATAATAATCAGTACTTGTGTGGAAAACCACTCAAAGAACTGGGTCTATATAAACACAGTAGATACCCATGAATAAAAGATTGTAATTGCACCTAATAAAATCACAACCTAAGCTAATCATGACAAAATAAACTATTGAACAAGAATTGCCAAGGACAAGTCAATTGTATAATTTGTATCAAGGAGTACACTGAAATCGAGCACATTGTTAAAAAAAAAAAAAACGATGGAGTGTGCTTTAAAACAAGTGACTGGTGTTTCTATCAGAACTGTAACTCTACGGCCACTAACAGACTGAGGGGCATAGTGCCAGAGAAATGGATGGAAGGGCACATCTGATTAGACTGAAAGCTGGTTCCCAAGAGCGAGTTAGATTGATCCCGGCTATGCTCTATAGCCACATGTGACCATTAACAGCTGTCTGATTGGTTGCTGGATGGTTTCCTACAAGTTTCTCCTCGCTAGTGACTTGTCGGAAGTGTCACCCCATCAGCATCCTCACTGTCAGAATGGTATGCAAGTGAACGGAGCATGGGCTGCTGACAATACACAGTGGTAGCTGATACAGAACCAGCCCCTGCCTAGCCACAGCTCTGCAGTGAAACATGTTTCATAAAGCTTTTTCCACTCAGTCCACCATGCACACTTCACTCTCCAGTGTTCTAATAGGGGAAAAAGAGAAATTCCAAAATGTAGTAAAAAATGTGGACAAGAATACAAAACTCAAAAGTATTTAAGAAGTTACAAATAATAGTACAATAAGTTACGAGTTCGAATTGGCTGATTTTTGGTTATTGTAGAAATATATGCAGCCAACTGAAATGATGCATTGATACAGTGGTGTGGTAGTACAGAAGCAACAGGTGTGCAAAACCATGTACTGAGCCAGCAGGGACAGCATGAGGGCTGCCAATATGCATCAGCCAGGCAGTGCCTAGGCTGGTGTAATGGTGATGCCTGTGGGCAGTGATGGAATACTGTGTTCAGGAATGACAACATTGGGGCCACCAAATGTTGTTACCATTTGTGATGGTCTAAACTCGCAGATCATGGAAGACTGTAACACTCCATCAAAGGCTGCATCAGTGAAGGGGTGAGGTATTTTAATACAAAAGGAGGTTTAGCTCAATAATATTGATAACACTCATTACTTTTCCTATCATCTCTGCAGTTTGTAGTATAAAAATTAAAATTGCAAAGTTATTGAAGGATACATTACAAACTGGTTACATATCCATTATAAACTAATCTCATTAAGACAATAGTAACGCTATCATTGTTTTATTAAATCTTAATTCATGTACTTAATTGATACTGACTGTTAAATCCTGTCATTGGTATGGTCCTTAACTAAGTGGCATGTAATGCTCTCCCATGTTACAAAATACGCAAAATGACAAAACTATAGAATGGAAACAAACTAATACATATTAACATCCCATCTCCTAATGCTTAGTCATAAACGAAAGCCGTGATTTAATTGTGCCAGGTTCCAAAATCCACTTAAGTGTAATAATCACCCAACAGTTGCTGCTCGTGCATCAGTGGTTTTGATGAACTGAATAGTTCTCAATATTCTTGATTACATATGATCCATACAACCATTCTGAGGACGATTACAGTGACTGTAAGAGAAATGACACTGGGGCAACCACTCTATGTAGGTATTCTATCTTACACCATTCAGTAATGTGTACAATGCTGTCGTAAATGGTAACTTGTAATTTTCCCTAGCTACTATTCATCTACGTCTACGTCCATACTCCGCAAGCCACCTGACGGTGTGTGGCAGAGGGTACCTTCAGTACCTCTATCGGTTCTCCCTTCTATTCCAGTCTCGTATTGTTCGTGGAAAGAAGGACTGTCGGTATGCCTCTGTGTGGGCTCTAATCTCTCTGGTTTTATCCTCATGGTCTCTTCGCGAGATATACGTAGGAGGGAGCAATATACTGCTTGACTCTTCGGTGAAGGTATGTTCTCGAAACTTCAATAAAAGCCCGTACCGAGCTACTGAGCGTCTCTCCTGCAGAGTCTTCCACTGGAGTTTATCTATCATCTCCGTAACGCTTTCGCGATTACTAAATGATCCTGTAACGCAGCGCGCTGCTCTCCGTTGGATCTTCTCTATCTCTTCTATCAACCCTATCTGGTACGGATCCCACACTGCTGAGCAGTATTCAAGCAGTGGGCGAACAAGCGTACTGTAACCTACTTCCTTTGTTTTCGGATTGCATTTCCTTAGGATTCTTCCAATGAATCTCAGTCTGGCATCTGCTTTACCGACGATCAACATTATATGATCGTTCCATTTTAAATCACTCCTAATGCGTACTCCCAGATAATTTATGGTATTAACTGCTTCCAGTTGCTGACCTGCTATTTTGTAGCTAAATGATAAAGGATCTATCTTTCTGTATATTCGCAGCACATTACACTTGTCTACATTGAGATTCAATTGCCATTCCCTGCACCATGCGTCAATTCGCTGCAGATCCTCCTGCATTTCAATACAATTTTCCATTGTTACAACCTCTCGGTACACCACAGCATCATCTGCAAAAAGCCTCAGTGAACTTCCGATGTCATCCACCAGGTCATTTATGTATATTGTGAATAGCAACGGTCCTATGACACTCCCCTGCGGCACACCTGAAATCACTCTTACTTCGGAAGACTTCTCTCCATTGAGAATAACATGCTGCGTCCTGTTATCTAGGAACTCCTCAATCCAATCACACAATTGGTCTGATAGTCCATATGCTCTTACTTTGTTCATTAAACGACTGTGGGGAACTGTATCGAACGCCTTGCGGAAGTCAAGAAACACGGCATCTACCTGTGAACCCGTGTCTATGGCCCTCTGAGTCTCGTGGACGAATAGCGCGAGCTGGGTTTCACATGACCGTCTTTTTCGAAACCCATGCTGATTCCTACAGAGTAGATTTCTAGTCTCCAGAAAAGTCATTATACTCGAACACAATACGTGTTCCAAAATTCTGCAACTGATCGACGTTAGAGATATAGGTCTATAGTTCTGCACATCTGTTCGACGTCCCTTCTTGAAAACGGGGATGACCTGTGCCCTTTTCCAATCCTTTGGAACGCTACGCTCTTCTAGAGACCTACGGTACACCGCTGCAAGAAGGGGGGCAAGTTCCTTCGCGTACTCTGTGTAAAACTGAACTGGTATCCCATCAGGTCCAGAGGCCTTTCCTCTTTTGAGCGATTTTAATTGTTTCTCTATCCCTCTGTCGTCTATTTCGATATCTACCATTTTGTCATCTGTGCGACAATCTAGAGAAGGAACTACAGTGCAATCTTCCTCTGTGAAACAACTTTGGAAAAGTTTGCAGGAGGCGAGTCTGATTTTTTTGCTAGTGTAGGGAGGCTGCGGGTGGGTGGCGGTACAAAAGGTGTTTCATGCAAATTTGCAGTAAAAGTTAAAAGCTATTGTGTGTATAAGTTAAATGAGCAGATAACCTAATAGTGGGTGTGATACATCATAATATGAACGTTGAATAAAAGTCTACCATTAGAGAAACTCGATAAGTCTGAAGAATAAATACATGATGATAACAGAGAACTGCTATAATTGACTGTCGTACCAACTACGGTAATTTGTTCCCAGTGGGCATAAATAAAGGTTTGCGCATTGCAACAACAGTGCGAGAGCAAGGGAATTCTTTAGTTTCCTCGAAATTGAATGCAATTTCACAATTCACGACACTAATGCACAGTAATAAGGTAGTACACTTGTAATAATTTGTGTGAATGCACAGTTGAAACTTGAACTAATTACATGACAGTCTGATGGACAATCCTTGCTAACAACCAGGATGTCCTTCGTTTGCCAAACATTGCATTCATAAGCAGCTACACAGGCGACAGGGAAAGAGAAGGCGATATCACTCAGCTTTGCAACTGGTGCAAGCTATGGGCAGGGATATCTGCACATTTAACACATTTATAGATGATGACAGTTTATCTTAGAAGCAGTGTGATAATAAAGCAAGGTTGATTCCTACAAGGAGTAGATCATTGGCATGTGCACTGATGCATGAAATGAATTATTAGTTATGGTTTGCAGGTAAGTTTCAGCTGGCAGTAAGTTAGGGCTGATCCTCTGTTGAATGTGCAAGATGTTAGCAGGCAGCAGTGTTGTGTGGGAGCTATACAACAAGACCTGTAAGGCTTTGGTTACTTCCAAAGTAGTCAGTTTTCACAGTTCCCTGTTTATAGTTACTAAGTTGCACTGGATCAAGATTTTGAGTTCCTAATATTGCAGTAGTAGCACAGTGGCTATACTATGGGTTTGTCAATTGGTAGCCAAAATGTTGTCTTCGATTTGAGTGAACCACACATGCCAGCATACTGGAATTTCATGATACTGAGTAACAAAGAATGATGTCCACTGGGTGGCTTTATCACAGCGATCAGCATCAGTCTGTTCAGGGGTACCAAATTTGTTTTCAGCATAGCTGCATTTCCATTAAACCAAACTCGCATAGCATGGCGAAGTGGTTCTGTGACCAGATATTAACAGGATGAGCAGTGAATATAATGCAGTGAAGGAGAATCAAATCAGTGTGAAAAGACAGAGATGATAGTAAACACTGTCTTATCGTTTCTGCTTGCAAGTTGCAAGAGTTAGCACTCATAGGGAGGCATTTGCAACAGGTTACCAGGGTTCGATGGCTTCGCAAACAAGATGATTGATCAGCAGTATTTATAGTGTGTTGACAGATGGTAGTTGTCTTGAAACTTCGCACAAGTTTAAAAGTTTATTATTCTTTCGAAAAAATAGTGATGATTTATGCTGAGTAGGGATGAATGTTGAGAGGACTGAATTCACAGCCAGTTGTGTTTGGCACGCCTTGGGAAAGAATAGAAGACGTTATGGCCTGACATATTGAAGAATTAGGTCAACATTTAGCTAATGTGTATGATTTAGTGTAATTGTGCTAATTCTATATTTTGTTGGGAAACGAAATGTGATTTTCTACCTGCACTTTCCTGAAAATCTAATGCAAATGAAACCACATTTTGGAAGTGTCCATTATTAAACTGGCATGAATATGGAGATCTTAGCTTTAGGACAAGGGTGTCAAGATGGGAGCCAGTAGGCCCACCCAGTAGTGCTAACCTTCTTCGTGAACTATGGGAAAGAATACAGGGCTTAGCTATTACGAAAATGGTCAAACCATCTTTGATTGTCTGTAACAAAATTAAAGTGAAGATTATATAATGTATTAATACACAACGGACGTTGCAATAAGCATAGGATGTGAACTAGGGAGGGAATCATGATCAACTGTCTGAACTCATGATGTCTCAAGCAAACTGACATGTTGTGCACCACACAGGGTAGCCAATGTAATGAACTGAAAACAGGTGTTCACAGTAGTCAGTTGTTGAAAAGGACTGTAGTCTTGTGACTGTTGATGAACATAACTGGTTCATGCCAGTACTAATTAAATTGGGTGATAAAAACAAATATCAGAACATGAAAATAGCAAATGAAAGACAGATATACAGAAACAGAAAAAGAGGTGACATCATGCACTTCAATTACTGCAATTTACATTTAATCATAAAGGGAAGCAAAAGGAAGGGCAGAAGCTTGTTACTAGATGAATCAGACGTTTTTCGTCATCTCATCAGCATATCAAGGTGGAATGAACTTAACGAGTGGTAGGAGTCAAAATGAGTGTGCTGCCGCCATACATGGTTTGTGTCGTTAAGCCATCGGATTTTATTCTACTGCTATAAAAGTTCGTCAAAACTAAAGGTAGTAAAGGAATGTGAGATGAGCAGAAACGCCTGTAGATACATGAGGTAAGTAGCGAAACATTTAAAGTTTTTCCTCAGTGATGCAGTTCTCGCAAGTACTACATTAACTTTGTAGGTGTGTAAGGCACTGCGGTGTGTCCAACTGTAAACTATTTATAGTGTAGTACTTGTGAATGCATAATGTGGTATGTCTCAGTGGAAATGAAAGGGTCACAAAAGTAACCTGTATCAGTAAGGCATGCATATCCAGATACACCGCTCTTTTGGTTAGTAGCAGATGGGGAAGCACAGAGCAGTTGAACAGATTGCATGAAGCATTCTAATTCTTTCCATAAACAGAATGGTCATCATCAGATGAGTTTGCATTCACATCATCCAAATAGCAGAGCCTAACTGGTAGGTAAAACATATCACTGGAGGGACAAGTGCACATAATTGTGGGATAGTGAGTGATTAATTAGAGTATGAGCATAATTAAAATCTTTGGTGGCCACAACATTGGGAAAATACTTCATTATTCATATTTTTCTTGGAGTGAGCAAGGCTAAAATTGGTGTGAACTGCTTGATAAATGTGATTCTGTGCTGCTAAATGCCACGTTTTAATCAATGGAGGATGTAGATAATGTCTGAGGTCACCTTTTACACAACAAATGACAGGCGACGAGTAATGTAGCACAAGTGTTCATAAGCATCAAATGAGGCTCCAGTATTATTATAAAGATGTACTAAACAGATAGATACGCAAGGGTAGACCAGCGTTCAAAGTGGAAACAATGTGGAATATTATTGCCTGTATGCACATAGTATTAAAGCAGTGTCATTGGTAGATGAAACATAATGTATCAAAATAATACGGTGGTGTAGGAATTAGAGATAGTTACCCGCTAAGGGAACACTCTGTAAGTGTCTAAGAGCGAACATTGTGTTTCATAGGTGTTTGTGTTGTGTATACAACCCTAGTTGAGGTCCTGTAGGTCTCAATGTGCAAATGAGGCACATATATTTTTGTGTGACAGCAAGATGAAAGATGGTAGATCGGACCATAGTACAAAGATGAATCAGAAATAAGTGCTATGACTAGACCAGGGTCTCTGTGATGGCTAATTGCACTGTGCTAGGAGGACGCCCCTGGAGGAACCAGAACGCCAAACAACATCCTCCTGTCTCATTTGTATGGGATCGATGTTGAAAGACACTAACTTCCTATCTAGCGAACCCCTTTCAACCACAAATTGTTGAGTGGTTAATGATATGGAATAAACAGGAGGTCTGTACATCGTTCAAGGCATATCACATTTCTCACACTGTATCGTTGTTTAATGATCTTACATCTTAATGTTAAATGTAAGTGGTTGTAAAGAAAGACAATGTAAAAGATAGCAGTATTATTATTTTTGATATTAGGATGCACATTGGAAGCAGTTCTAACTTTGCTGGATCACCTTTGTCCAGTTGAAACATACCATATGAATATCTTAAAAGAATGATCAAGGCTTCAGATAGTTCGCTTATGGAGTGGTGATTTCATAATTAGTAGGGCATACATCTAATTAGTGAAACACATGAATGGAGGGATGATATTCCCATTGCCATGATATATGAGCCAAGATGAAGTGAATAAATCATAGGTAGGCTTAGTGGAGGCCAAGAGGAATTACTTAGCGATATTCCTGTCATTGCTCAAACACTTACTGTTTGACAATTGATGTGCTGAATCATTCCGTTAGAAAATAACATTGGTTCCTTGCTTAACTAACCAATTGAGAGACAGCTCATACCACGCAGTGAGTCTTTGGAGAATAGCTAAAGCAGACACTGCAACAAAGCAGGAGCGATGCTGCTGTAGTATAGGCTGCGATAGTGAGATAGAACTGGTACTATGAGAGTGACATGGTCCAGATGAGCTCAGACTAATATCTTCTTAACGGAAGAAGGAGAAGAACAGAACAGATTCACGGACTCAGTGGTAGGGACAGGAATAACTGGGACGGATTAAGAAACTAACTGCAATGATATGTGACTACGGAATTTCTCCGGCAGTACAGGATGACTGTTCATCTTGCCTTAGCAGTAGCATAAGAAAGCACATCATTGAGAAGATCAAAATTATATCCACTTGGAAATTAACCAGTTGTAATACAGCTGATCTTGTGAGAACAACTCGTTTTAATTATGCCTACACATTTGAATAGTGGCAGATGCAGTAGAAGCGCAACTTCAAGTAAGAAATGGTACTATATTACTTGGCCAGAGTACGCACAGTCTAGTCCATGATACCATAAGTGGATGGAGAGATAACATGCGTCACTGTAGTGCGTATAATAAATAGGTTTTCCCAGGAGGATATAAAATCTCAATCACTGGATTACCTATGAAGGAAAGAAATAAAATCAATATTGTATAAGAATTATGAACATTGACTGATCAGAGTATTTAAGATGAAATACTGTGTTGAAGCTTAAAGGAATGTAATGTACCACATACCATTACAACGAAGTAGCATACTGGTTTTGGCTAATTTCAGGGGAGAGTGAATGTCATGTCCTCATTTCTATCACACATGAAATACAGTAAACAAAATACAGAAAAAAACACAAGACATAAGAAGAGGTACTCATAAAAATGTTTAAAGTGAAACGCAAATGAACATTTATGAATGGCATGCTTTCAGAGTAACTGTCACAGTGACGAGCAATTAGCCCATCACTGTAATTTCAACAAACAATTCATTTACCCTTCTTTGCAGAACTGTAAGTAATTCTTATTCGCTGGGCGACGTGGCCGCACGATTTGAGGCACAATGTCACGGATTTCGCGGCCCCTCCCATCAGAGGTTGAAGTCCTCCCTTGGGTTGGGTGTGTGTTGTTCTTAGCGTAAGTTAGTTTAAGATAGTTAAAGTGGTTTGTGAGTCTAGGGACCAATGACCTCAGCAGTTTGATTCCAGAGGAATTCACACACGTTTGAACAATTCTTATTCATCCATAGGACAGTGAAGGTGCTACTGTTGTTTGAAAATTGTTTGTCTCTTAACGTCATATAGAACTGGGCATAATTAAACATTACCTTCCACAAATCATTGCTGGTAAACTACATTTGACACCTTCTGTGTCTGTAGTGCCTTTCAAGAATCATTGTTTGGCAATGAAGTTAAGTAATTTCTGATACGGTAGTAGTGTACAATTCAACTCGTTGACGAGTGGTTTCTTGCGAAAATTTCAGTTCTCAAACATTTTTTTATAATTATCTATGCTTACTTTCTCCTGAAACATTGATACCAGGATTTCACGTTAGAAGTCTATTGTAAATTAGGTGATGAATTGAGGAAGTATCTCTTTTAAAGGTGTAATACATTCTCTAGAATGGTACATAGCAAAATTCGTAATCATAAATAGCTTGTTTCACCAGATCAATCCACATGAGGCACGATACATTCCATCACAAATTACAAAGACGAGGACATGTTTTTGTTTTGTTATCCTTTACATACAAAGAATAAAGGCCAACAGACGTGCAAAGATGATACCAAACAGTAACTTATGCTACACTCTATGTATGCGTTGGCCTTACTACTAGTAAAATGTTATAGTGTGAGTTATTCTTTGTTTACTAATGGCTAACGCAACTTCCAGATAGTATTGTTTTATAGATTATAACTTCCCACTAGTGTATACTACGAGAGTCCTGGGTAATTTCAAATAGCTTTCGTTTGCAGATGTTAGGTGAGTGTGTCAAGTACATGATCTCTGTAGGTTACTCACTGCATGAATTAGTCTTTAGTGTTAACTCGAAACACTTGATATATAGGTCCTCTGGTTGTTGCAACTTTGGTTCTTAACTGTTATATAAATGAATGCACCTATCTCTTGTCTCCTAATGTATTTAATTAAGTAGTTTGCTTGCCTATAGTGGACAAGAAAACTATGAATTGTAATGTAAATTTTAATAGTAAAGTGGCATTAGCATGACGTCTGATAATCACTGAACATATACCTATTTGGTGTATGTGTTTTCCGTAAGAAACTAGGCCAAAGAAAAATATGTATTGCTTTAAAGAAACCATTCGATGAATAGTAGCTACGGGAAGGACACTTTTTTACTTAACGCCTCCAATTATCTATTTCACTTCAAAACTGCTTATGAGCTGCTTAAGTAAAATCTTCTTCTGTTTCATACGGTAATCCTCATCTCATAACAATAGTACTGATTAAACCTCTTTTGCAATAGTGTATATACGTTCGTAAAAAGTCCATTTCAAATGATGTAAAATCTTTAGTGCAAATAATGCAAAATTAACGGTTACTTCATGTAGGTATCACCACAATGCGTTTCTCACTTAAACGAAGGTCTAAGGCTTTACTGTGTAACGTAGTAATCTCCTGATGATGTTGAATAGTAGCCTCTCACATTCTCTTTTACTGCTACATTATTATTATAAAACAACTGGTCTCTCTAAACTCTTGTCCACTGTATAAGCAATTATTTGTGGTCACACTTATACATTTACATCATCACTTTATCACTGGACTCGTTACTTTGCTGTTAATATACAGTAACTTATAATACAGCAAGGCAAACTTAAAAGCAGTTCTTGCAGCTTCCTACATGACAATACTGCAGAATGAAAACGGGAAACTAGCCTCAGCTGGAGACTGGTTCTACAGTCTAGCATAATTCGTTTGCACTAGTCAGTCAAAATGACTGACTGAATGACAGAATTATCATTCACAACAGTATCAATAAAATACATTTCTTCCCATAGTGAAATCACTCCTACACAGAATAAAATACTTCATGAAATTCGTTCAAATGAACAGTACCTCAATCCCACGATCTCAAGGCATAAGGGTGCTTATTTCTCAAGGCATACTGAGAATATGCTGACAGCAAGTTGTGTTATTTTTCCTGCATTTCTGCATGATAGTATATGTACTTTATCATAAATTATTTTGAGCAGGACTAAGAGACACTGCAGAGGGTGGCAGAGTGTGACCATGGTACAACTGTAGCCAGTCATAATGTAATACCACTGTGTGATCAGACAATAAATATCTGTATTAACAGGAGAAGTCACTCATATGATGGAATCATGGCTTTCATATTGAGGCAGGAATTTCTTAGTCTTCCCTAGAGATTGGGTGGTCCTGTGATGCCCCTCCCCCCCCCCCCCCCCCCACAAATGAACTTCTACAGTGAACGTTGAAAAGCTATCCAATTCTGTTCTGTATCAGCTTCACTTGTTCCAGGTCATCCAGTACGATGCTTCGCATCAACCCTTCCTGTCTGCATGAAATTCCTGTACCACCAGTGTGTCGACATCTGGGAGGGTGGGTGCTTCCTATGTTATGTTACGAAGTTCCTTTGCAAGGTTCTTCTTATGCCATGTTCAGAAGTTAGCTACAAATCAAAACTAGGTCCTCAGGTTCCTACTGAGAAAGTACAGCTCCTTTGTTACTTCGTTCATCTTGTTTCTGGATAGCTTTATATTTATTTTGCTTTGCCCGCTTCCAGATAGCCTTCAGGTGACAACTTCGTCCAGATCCACGCCAGATGGGAGTTCACAATGTTCAAATGGGGAGCTCATAGTCTGCCCTTATACTTCCTTGTAGGATGTATTGTAGTTGATTCACATATGAGAATATTTTGCACAGAAGTTACATAGGCAACCTATGTGTCCCAGTCACTGAGTGATTTATGTAGTAATACGACATCTGAACAGTTGTTTGATATAAACGTTGGAAATGGCCTTAGCTTTAGGGTGAAAAGGAGTGTTTCTCTATTTTTTGGTTTGTAGTAATTTGAAAACTTGTAAGAACAAAGTGTACATGAAATTAGTCCTCTGATCAGTCGAAATATCACCAGGACTTTCGAGTGATGAAACTTAACTATTGACAAAGGCTCTTGTTACTGCTCCTACAGTCATATCTGCAACTTGTAGTAGAATTAGATGTATAGAAAAAGATCAGTGATAGATAGGGTATACTTATTGTTTTGTGTGCTCTGTGGGAACGGTCTGACAATATCTAAGGCAACATTCTGAAACAGGTTTGTAGCGTCTGAAAGTGTTTGCAAGGCAATTTACGTTCATGGTGGGACTAACGTCTGACCAGAAGGCAAGTAGTTGTGTATGTGCTTCTGAACATCAGTCTGTCTATCTTCCCATCAATACCATGTGTCTATTCTGGCATTATAGCTTTTTGCCCATTATGACATGCCTGCAAACTGTCATGATACTGAGCTATTATACATGCTTGCAACTCTTTTGCAATTTCGACTCAGTTGCTCAGTGGCAGTTATGTGGCATAGTATACAATCAACTGGACAAAATGTGGAAGAGAATTGTACCAGTGACATTGTATGTCTGTCAGTTCTTCTATTAAAACATTGTCAGTCTGAATCATTTTGACCTTATGGCTCAGTGCATCAGATTTCAGGTGTGAACGGCCTGGTTTGTGGCATACATCATGACCGTGTTTTGATTGTTTTAATGCCCAACGAGTTAAATGACTACTGGTCTGCTTTAAACTGCACCGCTACAAACGAGCAGTATAATCAGGGAGTACAGTGAATTTTCTTCTGTTCAAATAACTTCTCAAATAGTTGACTCAGAATATAAGTGCTAGCAATTCTTTCTCACTGGTACTGTAACTAGCCCTGCTTGGTTTAGCTATCTAGAAGCGTAGCCTGTGAGCCTTCGCTCACAATTATATTCCTGACAAAGAACAGCACTGATAGCATATTTGAGGTGTCCAAAGGATAAAAGGCTTTTCACAGTCTATATATATTTTAATAAATGTGAGCCTGCCAATACATATTTAAGTTTCATTATAGCCAATTCAAATCCTTTTGTCCGCTCAGACACTGCATCTTTCTTTAACAACTTAGTTAATCGTTTGGCTGTCATAGCATAATCCTTTACAAAAGACGTTAATAATTAGTGAGGCCAAGAGAAGTTGCATCTCCTTAATGTTAGTGAGCGCTTGAAAAGTCTTAACTGCTTTGGTTAACTGTGGATGTAGCTTAACAACATCTGAACTGATAATATGTCCCAGGTACTTAACCTGTGACTGTGCAAAAAACAAAACAAAAAAAAAACTTTAAATATAAATATGTATGATGTAACCTTGATAAAACGTACGTCTGTCTCACCAAATGTTCCTCAGTAATCCTTCAAAATATGATATCATGCAAATACACTAAAGACATTGTAGGCTTCAATCATCTTAGTAACAAGCCAGCGAATCTTCGGAAAGTGACAGGCGCATTTCTAAGGCTGAAAGGCATGTGTAAAAACTCATACAACCCTCATGGAACCACAAATGCGATTTTTAGGTATTCTCGCGCAATCGGAATTTGGTGGTAATTAGAATACATATGAAAGGTAGTAAAATACCTACAGATCCCCAATCTGTCCTTTTGGGTGCCACAACGATAGGGACCAAGCAGTGGTTGGCAGAGGATTGATCTATCCCTGCAGCCAGCTGTTGTTGTGTAACATCCTGAACAATGTATTGTAGGTAAAGTAGGAACCTGTCCATTTCCGAGACTGTCCAGTTTCTAAGCAATTGGCCTAATGTCTCAAGTTGGAATTTCGTGTAGTACAACGTCAGTGACTGACATATAGTGCTGTTCCTCGAACAACCAAGCTTATTCCTTTAATACCAGGCACAAAAGATTTCACTAACAGTGGCAAATGCGCTAACATAGACCGGATTCTCCTTCTGTCAGCTCCTTGTTGCTCAATCACTTTAACTTACTTTCACAGTGAAATTTTTCCTCATAACTTCCTGACCACTAACAAGTATTGTTCCTTGTGTAATCTGTATATCTCCTTACAGAAAATTATAAATAAATACTGAATCACAAAACTTTTTTACTACTGTCTCTATTTTATTTATTTTTCTTCTCACATGAATCTATGACCTGTCGAGAACGTGGTTCAGACCGAGTGGATCAACCAGAAAGTCCAACCAAGGTAGCATTTGGGTTGTAAAGTGTATCCAAAGAACTCTTCTTGTGCCACCGCTGATTGTTACCAGTTGCGTAAGTTTCAAATGCCCATGTATGTGGTTCTGTTGGAGGTTGTGGAAGAGGCCTCATTCCACAAATTCCTAGCGATTGAGGGTCGCGAGTTCCACCGAAATAATTAGTTGCCTCACTGAATCGAACAATATGCATCCCATAATCTACCACCACCAAGTACTGGTATAGGAATCGTTCTCTAGAATGGTACTCCATCTACAGGTTTACAAAACATATTTCTGTGGGCAGTATTACTTCTTCTCTTAATCCACTAATGTTACAGCGAACGATTTCAGTGCACTTTTATCATTAAGAGAAACAAATAATGTAGTAATTGGCAGCCCTTCCTCTGATACTGGCTTCTAAAATTATATTAGCCACCTCATTTACACTTCTGTCTGGGCTGGACACATTACTCATGTTAAGTGGAGGATAGGTGCTGGGGTCTGATCCCTGACCATTTCCCCACTCTGTACTCACATTTAGTCTATTATCACGTGGTAAATTCCGCTATTGATTTTGTCTCGGATCTTCTGGGTAGGCATTACTTGCATGCCCTACGACATGGTGTATGGTACAACACAGTGCACAACATCGTTCAGCAGTGTGATTTGGCCCTCCACAGCGTTTGGGATTCGTGTAACTTACAAAGACATGGCGCATCTTATTATTTTGCGACAGAGCAGAAACGAATCTGTCAGCCTCCTTGCAAGTAGGTGTTAGTCTTACTGCCTCATGTAGTGAAGTAGGTGAGGCCACCTTCTATACATATCTGCAGATTTATTCCATGCATGAAGATGTCAATTGCTCTGGCTCCAGCTACCTCAATTAAGACGTCATTACATGAGGCATCTCATCCTAAAATATATATGCCACATGACACAGCTCTTATTCGATCAGCAAAAACTTCAAAATCTTTATTTGGCTTTTGCCTTAAAGTGGATGCATGGTCACTGCAGTAGCTGACTTCTCATTTGTCGGAAGAGTGCTCTGCTAAATCGTATGCCAGAGCTTCAGAGACTGGCAATTAAAAAGATTTCCAAGGGCTGTCATCAAGGTTCCATAAGTGGTCCACTCTTTTGAGATCTTAGTGTTGAGCCCTATTACTTCTGGGGCAGATGGTATTGAAGGTGTTGTCGCATACACAGGTGACATCCTAGTAGGTGTGTCTGCAGACACCAGGGCGAGGCTTAAGGGAAAGGCGAGTGATGTGCTCGCTCAGATGCAGAATTGGTGCAAGAGCAACAAACTGGCTATAGCTGTTCGTAAAACCACATACATACTTTTGGAGGGAAGACTTCCTCTTAGTAGGAATCGTTCCCTGAGGCTTGACGGAATACCTTTAAAATTCAGCACTGTTTGTAGATATTTAGGCTTTCTTCTAGACGAGAAAAGAAACTGTCTAGAACACTAAAAATCTGCTACTCAGAAAGTGGCCAAATTTATGCATAATATTGCCTGCGCTGGTACTGCTGACTATAAATTACCATTAAATGTGGTGTGGTCATATCACGAAGCTCATTTCGACACTATTGTGGGCTTCACTGCCAGCGTCTTGGCACATCATCTTAGACTAAGGAGCAAGAAAACAATACTGCGACAAATTCAGTGGAGCCTACTTCTGTGCATCACTGTGCCTTTCGCTCTACACCTGTAGGGGGTTTAATGGTGATAATGGGGATATGTCTAATGGATTTCGTGGTATGTTACAAGGCAGTGCTGTTTTGGTTAGGGTGTGAGCAATATGATAATGTGTATGATACCACAGGAATGCATATTACTGGTAAATGACATTTATGAGCATGGAAGTTAGATGAATATCTGTCAGATAGGAACCCTAGGAGCGCTACAAGGAGTGTTTAACGTATATAGTCAAGCATCAGGAACAGGTTTAAATTGCGTGACATTTCCCCTACATGAGGTATGGTAAACGAGGTCAAGATCGATGGCGTGGTCCATATCCCAAACATCTACACCATGTGGGATGTTGTAACACATGAATCTGTGAATGTGGAT
This sequence comes from Schistocerca serialis cubense, assembly GCF_023864345.2. Taxonomy (NCBI): domain Eukaryota; kingdom Metazoa; phylum Arthropoda; class Insecta; order Orthoptera; family Acrididae; genus Schistocerca; species Schistocerca serialis. Next base: position 3,108,539 of record NW_026047628.1, on the reverse strand, counting down.
AGGAAGGGTGTGATGATCATGTCGTTCTCAGATGGCCCCCTTTTCAGGTGGAGAGACATTGCGCACAATTAGACTGCAATCTGCAAACAATTGCAAGTGATCAAGATTTTTAGACTAAATTCAATATGGTAGCACATGAGATATCCAAAAGGCAACCTCTTAACTTTCAGTCTACAAGATCAAGTGGACGCTCTGAGTGTTAAAATAATGTCAGCAGCTCACAAAAAGCATTTCCTCAGTTATAGATAATAATAGGCACATATACATGTAACTAAGAGACCACCAACAAGGATATGCATTAACTTGAGGATTGTCGAGGCACACACATACCAATGTGGGTGATGTATAATAGTGTAGCAACAATAGGTTCAGAAGTAGGTGTAGCTGTAGTTAGCTGGAAAACATGATGTTCTTAAGACATAAGTCATTCACTTGCATCTTGAGTTAATTCCCCTTATTTTCTGTTTTTTTTAATTAATTCCTATTTTTGAAATGTCCTGCTTCACTTCTACGTTAATATTACCACCAGTTGCTGTTAATATGATTTACTACTACATATACAATATGAAACATTGTATGTTACCATTATTAACGAATATGTATGACCTGTTTAGGGTTTCCAGAAAACAGGTCTAAAATTCGTAGTACTAAACTGAATTGAACTGAATTGCTTCAAATTTTATTGCATCTTTTAACTCATCAACTTATTCAACGTACTTACGTCTGCCTCTTCACAATTTTAGCCTCAATATGTTTAGCAAAATTTCATTTAGTCAAGTCCAAAGATGCACCAGATCGCTAACATTCTGTAAGAATGCAGTAACACTTCCATTCTGCTTTCCCGAAAATGTAGGTATAGAAGAGACTGCATGGAAGCTGCTTGCAGTGGTTGCTGCAGAACTAGCTGCAGGGGTTCCTGAAAAGCTTGCAGCTGTCCGACAGGCTTTGTGCTCAGTTTCATCCCTTTGCGCCAATTCTTCACACTATTCCTGTAACAGAAAAAAGGTCGTATGAACATGTGTCCAGAAATGTATTGTTGCCATCGTAGATGGCACTGACGAATGACAGTTCCTCTGATCACGAGCCTGTGTTCCTTATGTGTTGTAGGCTGTGTAATTGAGGTAGCATACTGTAAGAAGCAGAATGGTCCTGTACTCATGTCAGGAACAATCCAGATGTTATCTGTGTACGGCCAAGCACATGGAATCAGTTGAGAGACAGCACAGCTAAACCCCTACAGACAGCAACATAGGACCTGTTTTCTTCCATTTCCAGTAAGGAATTACATCCTTGTAGTTTGTTGGTTTTATTAATGTTCTCCTTTTATATATTGAAAATCCCAAGAAGATAATGGATCAGCTATGATTTCTCATGGCACCACCTGCTGCTGGTAATGTACCTCATTAAAATGAGGTTGTTTGAATAATTTCAGTGCTTAGAGGGAGAGATGCACCATAGAATAAGTATGGAAACAGTAGCTCGAGAACTATGCAAACCGGCTCACAAAATATACCCTCAGAGACAAACTGTAATTCGAGGTTTGGATGACTTATGGGAGGCTGATCTTGTAGTTACGAGGGAACATTAACGTGAGAATAATCGTTGCAAATATATGTTAATAGTCATTGATAATATAATAAATTCGCCTGGGCATTAGTGGTGAAAAGAAAAATGGCGAGGGATGCTCCACTAGTCTATGAGTGATTGCTGCAGACAGGGGTGAATCGAAGTCCAGACATCCTTTAAACAGATCACAGTGGAGAGATTTACAATAGATATTTCAAGACTATAGTGGAGACTAAAGGAACGCCTGAAGAGAACAGTGAAAGCTCAAATGTTGGTGGACTTAAATCTACACAGCTCTTACAGATGAGTAGATATGCTCTCACAAATAATTGCACAGTGTAATGGATAAAAACATCACACAATGAAAATGATACCAATCGATGTTTTGCTAGTGGAGTCCTAGATATGGTACACAATCTTATCAAAATGGTGGATCCACGCAAACATAAATCTGATGTAGGCGATTTAGTACTGATTTCAAAACACAAGACAGTATTTGAGAAATTATACCTACCAAACAGGTCGAGTAAGGTATTTACAGTTTCCAAAGGACAGAGAACAAATCTCAGAACCTACATCTCAAAGGATAGTAGTGGTACTGAAATTGCTGGATGCTTTTACACATAGTAAATACAGAACAGGTCGGAACTGTACGTGTTTTTCATAGACAGGGTCATAAGACGTCGAGGGAATGGAGTGTTACTTAAACGTTTAATTTTCTCGCAACACAAAACAGCTGGATGGACGCCAACGATTTGCTATTGTTGTTGCAGACCACAACCACGGCAACAGCATAAAATGCATGATAGGAGACGCATTAGAGAAAGTGGTGGTCTTCTAGATAAACTTCAGATATACCAACTGTGGTCCCAGAACAAAACTACAAAAACAGTTAGCCCATGGTGATAAGGTGATCAGTGTGCTTGATAAGGGATGTATGGAACATGATGCTCTATACACAGCAAATAAAGATCTCCCATGACATCACTTTACAGTCACAGTTTAATTGACAACACTAAGTCAATACGTGAGAGAAGGGATATTGGCATAGGATATGGTATTGTAGCATTTGCGGTCGATAAAACTACGCTTGGTAAAATTACGTTGAGTCTGAGTGAGAATTTTAACCAAGTTATCAACGCCGCACATCGTGTGTGAAGAAGAAGAATAAAAAGAAGAAGACAATAGCGATGAAGAAGAAGAAGAAAAAGAAAAAGAACAAGCTGGAGCAAGGGTGTTTAAAAAGCTATATCCTGGCAGCTATATATGCTGCTGAAAGCGCTCTGAATCAGAAAGGAGAGAAAAGGCTGATTAAAGCACCCAGGATTCTGCCAATGCCCAATAGATGGAATTACTCCCTTTCTCATCCTAGCCCTCGTGGGTATCTCAGCAGTGGGATCATTGATTGGTGGTGCTGTGGCTACTCAAAGGACAGTCAAGAAAGCACAGAACTCTCAGAAGCAACTACAGGAAACAAGCAGACATGACCACATGATGGGATCAATAGCCCTCAGAAAGGTGTATACTTGAAACTATACAAGAAAGGACTAGGTCTCTTCATAAATAAAAAAGCCCCTTAACCATCCTACCACATAGAGCGCTCATCAATACAGATCTGCTTGAGTCTGTTAGAAATAAATTCAACATTCGCAGATTCCACATTGTATTTATGTAGGATACATTAGCTAAGATATGTGGAAATTCTAAGGAAATGTAATTGTGAATTTAGGTGTTATCGGAGGAGCTGGAAACCATTAGGTGGCGTATATTCAGAATACAAACAACGTGTACTATTTTGACTCATTTGGTGACCTGCAACGTCTGGAAGAATTCAGTGATACTTCAACAACAGAAGACACATGTTCTACAATTTTCAACGATATGAACACTACAATGCGTACCTGTGTTGTCACTTTAAAAGAAACATCGTTAGTATTACATGTCACTTACTTCCCACGAGTTGATTTAAGAATTGGAGATCTGATTATTGCGCTGATTGGGCTGGATACATACAACAGCATCCCATATATCACAGAGGCTAACAATAAACAGCATCTGGAAATTAATGGTGAAATGAAATTGTGGAAATAGAATCAAGTGGATATGATATTGATGATTTTTTTAAAGGACCTGGAAAAGGGATTGAGCCACATGCAAACATCAGTTAACTTAAATGAGAAATAATAACGGTGAAAGCAACAATTGACTTTAATCAGAAATCTTCAATAGGATGAGTATTGGGTTTCATAAAGGGATAACTTTGAAGAAGGATCCCAGTAAATTTTACAGGTATGATCAGACTGGATATACTCCCTTTCATTACAAACTGTGTAGAATGTAACATAACAAAGAACTCCTATCTCAACGATGGACTGGTTCATACAATTTACAGATTCTTCCCCACAGCTGGATCGTGTTATGAGATTGTTAAGACCCCCCACAATGTGATATTTGAGACACTGTACTACTTGGAGCTGATAATTGTGGAGCAGAATAGTCAACTTTTTGACTTTTGTGGTGAGGAAATCAAAGTATTACTACATGTAAGTTAGAATGGATGTAACGTATAAAAACAGCCCACACAACCCACAACTTGACATTTCCCAGCACAACCGCAAGTTGATAACGTGTGCACACTGCAAGTTTCTTGTATCAGTAAGCTTGAAACTCTGCAATGACGTTGTTCAATATTACGCTTCCTGTAGAATATAATGAGTGAATTATACACCAGGAATACTTCTCATACAAACTTTATGCTTCAGGCACATTTAACAAGAATGATGAAATTAGGATTGTTATCCAGCACCAAGGTGCTGTAACCTTTCCACGAAAGAGCTTTAAATGTCTGAGTGGAGGGTATAGGGAAAAAGGATAATTTTGGTAAAGTGGCATCCAAACTTACATGTAATACTTTAGCATTCCCGTTTCAGGAGATATCATATAAAATGAATAGTGTTGAGATTGACCGTACATGTAATATAGGCATATTATCGACCATTAAAACGTATGTCTCTACATCGATCTTAGAAAATGCAGGATGGTTCATAGACGAGCCAGTGGGTAGAACAGTGGGTGAGTAGAAGTGATTTACTACACACATGTCTTTAAAAATGGGGTACTTTGAGGACATATGATAAATTATTATTTAGGCTAAACAGGAACTCATTCTTGTGATGGATAACAACTCATACACTCAACAAACCCAAGAGGAGAACGAGATCATTATCAATAAAATAATATGCCGGCTGGAGAGGCCAAGCGGTTCTAGGCGCTACAGTCTGGAGCTGCACGACCGCTACGGTCGCAGGTTCGAATCCTGCCTCCGGCATGGATGTGTGTGATGTCCTTAGGTTAGTTAGGTTTAAGTAGTTCAGAATTCTAATGGACTGATGATCTCAGAAGTTAAGTCACATAGCGCTCAGAGCCATTTGAGACAATAAAAAAATGTGAAAAATTCCGAACATCACTATACCAGATGAAGAGCATTTGAAACTTTTAAATGTTCTGAATGTTGGTATATATGTACCATTAACTTTCCAGTTATGGGAGCGTCTTGATTACCAATTGCTACCGACAGTGACCAGACAAGCGTGGGCTATTAAAAGCTCTGTTCGATTGGGGATACCTCGATTCATTATAGTTGCGTTTCAGGTCGTCTGAAGGGCCAATACAGCAAATGATTCCACTGTATTTGACAACCGCGAGTTAACTAATTCCAAATTCCCCGTGAATACATAGTTACATCCTTATGGCAATTTACTGCTACAATGAGAAGAAAATGTACGTTGTATAGCATTTGACATGTATGGGAGATTCTACACTCCTTACTATGATGGTGCTGAAGATGGAGGACGTCTACTCACAAGGGAACCTCCCCATCGCACCCCCCTCAGATTTAGTTCTAAGTTGGCACAGTGGATTGGCCTTGAAAAACTGAACACAGATCAATCGAGAAAACAGGAAGAAGTTGTGTGGAACCGTAAGAAATTAGTATAATATACAAACTGAGTAGTCCAAGCGCAAGATCGACAACATCAAGGCTAGTGTAAATTCAGGAGTGCTGTGGTCCCGTGGTTATTGTGAGTAGCTACGGAACGACAGGTCCTTGGTTCAAGTCTTCCCTCGACTGAAAATTTTACTTTCTTTATTTTCGCAAAGTTATGATCTCTCCGTTCATTCATTGACGTCTCTGTTCACTGCAATAAGTTTAGTGTCTGTGTTTTGCCTCTCCAATGGAACTGAAAATATTTGATCGCAAAGTCATAGGTCAACTGATTCCTCCACGGGAAAACATGTCTGATATATTCTATACGACACTGGTGACGGCATGTGTGTCACATGACAGCAATACGTTGTCGACCCACCTAACTTGTACACTTAGCGAAAGGGTAAAAAGATTCTTCTACCTTGCCCGATTTAGGTTTTCTTGTGGATGTGATAATCACTCCCAAAAAAGTGATGAAAACATAAGAGTTTATCACATAAACTAAAAATAAAAAATTAAACTTTTCACGCGAGGGAAGACTTGAACCTAGGATCTCTCGTTCCGTAGCTGCTCACGCTAACCACGGGACCACGCCGCTCCTAAAATCCCAGTGTCCTTGATGTTGCCTATCTTCGCATGGACTACTCAGTTTGTATATTTTACTAATTTTTTCATAGTTCCACACAACTTCTTCCTGTTTTCTCGATTGATCTGTGTTCAGTTTTTCAAGGCCTATCCACTGTGCCAACTTATAACTAAATTTGAAGGGGGTGCGATGGGGAGGTTCCGAAATTCAAGGAGCTAGCACCAACCATCACAATAGACTGCTCAAAACAGAATGACGTACTTAAACCGGGACCAATATAAGTATGAACTCAATGTGAATCAGAACGTACTGCAGCATATGCTCTAGCTATACATGACCATGTCTTTAACTACTGCACTCTCATTAGTGTTGCGCAGCGAGCTGTATGAATGAATGTCTGTTGTGTCAACCATGTGCATTTCACAATGGCATCTCAATGTGTGGACATAATTGCAGACGTTCTAAGTTTCTATGATTATGAATGCAGATGGTTCATATTTAAAGATATTGCATCCATTACATTCACAGAAGATGCCGGTGTAATAGATACATTCTCAGCAAGCATTGTATTGCAAAGATTTTCAAGATGTGAAGTCTACTAAAATACAGAGTGGAATATGTTAAACACGTTTGCTTAATGGAATTCACTGGGACCATAGAGATATGATGCCATCGCATCGATTATTTGACTACATGGAAACCACACTCTACTTCTAAGGGAAGGAGAAGATTCCATGAATGTGTGGAATCTACAAGGGGCAAGCCAGGCTCTACAGGCCATTTCTGTTTATTAATACAGATTCCACACACCCTCCCACCCTTCTCATCTTCAATTTATTTAGTAGATTTTGCCAACATCTATCAACTGAAAAGAAAATCAGGATAGTTATATATTTTAACTGATTATAAAAATAAAAGTGTCTTATGCAAGAAACAAATTAGATTTGACATAAAGCAGAAAATTTTTTAAAAAAATTCTAAGAAGAATTTGCTTTTCTTAAAATCTAATAAATGTTTCCATATAAATTAAAACAAAAAACATAACTTATTTGTGGAATGAATTAAAATGTCACATTTCTGTTGACCAAAATAACAAACGAAAATTCAAAGAGGTATTTCTAAATGTTATTTAAACTATATTTCATTATAGAAAATTTGAGAACAATCAAACATATTCTTGATATTGATGTATTAAAAGTAATTTATGCAGAAGAAGAATAGAAAAGGGGATTTGATACTTAGCAATGAGGTAATGGATATAGAAACATGGGAAGAAATAGAAAACATACAATCTATCTTTTTGGAAATTAGAGAATTACCAACTTTATGACTATGATTTAGGAATAAAAAATTTAGCAAACATGTTAAAAATTATAGTCATGATTATACATTATTTTTAAAATTTCTCAATAATTAAAAAAATCTGGATCTAGAGGCTTAGAAAGCAGAGAATACAATAAAAAGCGTCTAAGACATTATTTCACTGTTGCAATGAATATGATATAAATTTGATGAAAATTGATGTAATTTTATTTCTAGGTGAGATGAGGTAAAACACTTATTTTAATTTTAATTTATTATATCGGTTTTGATATACATAAGGCACTGTACATTTTAAAAATAAAAATTTAATATTTTCACTTATAAATATAAAATTTAAAAGCTTGGATTCAATTTGAGAATATCTTAAAAGAAATTTCACCTTGACCTTCGAGAAAATTGTAGAACAAATTGTTTGAAAGGGTGTTACACATTAAATAAAGGAGATTAAATTAGTAATTAAATGTTTAATAAGAAAGGAAGTAATGGCGAGGAAGAATCGGAAATGTTTACCTTAATACCCCCCTCCTCCCCCCCCCCAATGAACCATGGACCTTGCCATTGGTAGGGAGGCTTGCATGCCTCAGCGATACGGATGACCGTACCGTAGGTGCAACCACAATGGAGGGGTATCTGTTGAGAGGCCAGACAAATGCGTGATTCCTGAAGAGGGGCAGCAGCCTTTTCAGTAGTTGCAGGGGCAACAGCCTCGATGATTGACTGATCTGGCCTTGTAACACTAACGAAAACGGCCTTGCTGTGCTGGTGTTGCAAACGGCTGAAAGCAAGGGGAAACTACAGCCGTAATTTTTCCCAAGGGCATGCAGCTTTACTGTATGGTTAAATGATTATGACATCCTCTTGGGTAAAATATTCCGGAGGTAAAATAGTCCCCCATTCGGATCTCCAGGTGGGGACTACTCAAGAGGACGTCGTTATCAGGAGAATGAAAACTGGCATTCTACGGATCGGAGCGTGGAATGTCAGATCCATTAATTGGGCAGGTAGGTTAGAAAATGTTAAAAAGGAGATGGATAGGTTAAAGTTAGATATAGTGGGAATTAGTGACGTTCGGTGGCAAGAGGAACAAGACTTTTGGTCAGGTGAATACAGGGTTATAAATACAAAATCAAATAGGGGTAATGCAGGAGTAGGTTTAATAATGAATAAAAAAATATGAGTGAGGGTAAACTACTACAAACAGCATAGTGAAAGCATTATTGTGGCCAAGATAGACACGAAGCCCACACCTACTACAGTAGTACAAGTTCATATGGCAACTAGCTCACCATATTATGAAAAAACTGATGAAATGTATGATGAGATAAAAGAAATTATTCAAGTAGTGAAGGGAGACGAAAGTTTAATATTCATGGGTGACTGGAATTTGATAGTCGGAAAAGGGAGAGAAGGAAACATAGTAGGTGAATATGGATTGCGGCTAAGAAATGAAAGAGGAAGCTGCCTGGTAGAGATTTGCACCAAGCATAACTTAATCATAGCTAACACTTGGTTCAAGAATCATAAGAGAAGCTAGTACACATGGAAATATCCTGGAGATACCAGAAGGTATCAGATAGATTATAAATGGTAAGACAGAGATTTATGAACCAGGTTTTAAGTTGTAAGACATTTCCAGGGGCAGATGTGGACTCTGCTCGCAATCTATTGGTTATGAAATGTAGATTAAAACTGAAGAAACTGCAAAAAGATGGGGATTTAAGGAGATGGGACCTGGCTAAACTGAAAGAACCAAAGGCTGTACAGAGTTTCAGGGAGAGCATAAGTGAACAATTGAGAGGAATGGGGGAAAGAAATACAGTAGAAGAAGAATGGGTGGCTCAGAGGGATCAAGTAGGTAAAAATACAAGGGCTAGTAGAAATCCTCAGGTAACACAAGAAATATTGAATTTAGTTGATGAAAGGAGAAAATATAAAAATGCAGTAAATGAAGCAGGCAAAAAAGGAATACAAACGTCTCAAAAATAAGATCGACAGGAAGAGCAAAATGGCTAAGCAGGGATGGCTAGAGGACAAATGTAAGGATGTAGAGGCTTATCTCACTATGGGTAAGACAGATACTGCCTACAGGAAAATTAAAGAGACCATTGGAGAAAAGAGAACCACTTGTATGAATATCAAGAGCTCAGGTGGAAATCCAGTTCTAAGCAAATAAGGGAAAGCAGAAAGGTGGAATGAGTATATAGAGGGTCTATACAAGGGCGATGTACTTGAGGACAATATAATGGAAATGGAAGAGGATGTAGATGAAATGGGAGATACGATAATGCGTGAAGAGTTTGACAGAGCTCTGAAAGACCTGAGTCGAAGCAAGGCCTTGGGAGTAGACAACATTCCATTGGAGCTACTGACAGCCTTGGAAGAGCCAGTTTTGGCAAAACTCTACCATCTGGTGAGCAAGATGTATGAGACAGGCGAAATACCCTCAGACTTCATGAAGAATATAACAGATCCAATCCCAAAGAAAGCAGATGCTGACAGATGTGAAAATTACCGAACTATCAGTTTAATAAGTCATGGCTGCAAAATACCAACGCGAATTCTTTACAGACAAATGGAAAAACTGGTAGAAACCGACCTCTGGATGATCACTTTGGACTCCGTAGTAATATTGGAACACATCAGGCAATACTGACCTTACAACTTACCTTAGAAGAAAGATTAAGGAAAGGTAAACCTACATTTGCAGCATTTGTAGACTAAGAGAAACCTTTTGACAATGTTGACTAGAATACTCTCTTTCAAATTCTGAAGGTGGCAGGGGTAAAATACAGGGAGCGAAAGGCTCTTTACATCTTGTACGGAAACCAGATGGCAGTTACAAAAGTCGAGGGACATGAAAGGGAAGCAGTGGTTGGGAAGGGAGTGAGACAGGGTTGTAGCCCATCCCCGATGTTATTCAATATGTATATTGAGCAAGCAGCAAAAGAAAAAAAAAGAAAAATTCGGAGTAGGTATTAAGATCCATGGAGACGAAATAAAAAATTTAGGTTCGCCAATGACATTGAAATTCCATCAGAGACAGCAAAGGACTTAGAAAGCGGTTGAACGGAATGGACAGTGTCTTGAAAGGAGGATATAAAATGAACATCAACAAAAGCAAAACGAGGATAATGGAATGTAGTCGAATTAAGTCGGGAGACGCTGAGGGAATTAGATTAGGAAACGAGAAACTTAAAGTAGTAAAGGAGTTTTGCTATTTGGGGAGCAAAATAACTGATAATGGTCGAAGTAGAGAAGATAAAAATGTAGACTGGCAATGGCAAGAATCGTTTCTGAAGAAGAGAAATTTGTTAACATCGAGTTTAGATTTAAGCATCATGAAGTCGTTTCTGAAAGTATTTGTATGGGGTGTAGCCATGTATGGAAGTGAAACATGGACGATAAATAGTTTGGATGAGAAGAGAATAGAAGCTTTCGAAATGTGGTGCTACAGGAGAATGCTGAAGATTAGATGGGTAGATCACATAATTAATGGGGAGGTATTGTATAGAATTGGGGAGAAGAGGAGTTTGTGGCACAACTTGACAAGAAGAAGGCACCGGTTGATAGGACATTTTCTGAGGCATCAAGGTATTACTAATTTAACATTGGAGGGCAGTTTGGAGGGTAAAAATCGTAGAGGGAGACCAAGAGATGAATACACTAAGCAGATTCAGAAGGATGTAGGTTGCAGTAAGTACTGGGAGATGAAGAAACTTGCACAGGATAGGATTGCATGGAAAGCTGCATCAAACCAGTCAGGACTGAAGACCACAACAATTATTATATAATATGAATAGTGATGATGTTTTTAAAAATAATGAGGATAAACCATTAAAAGAATTATTTTCTATCTCTACCAATTTGTTTTGGAAACTACATAATAAATCATTAGAAGAAATATTTCCATATTCTAGTAAGTTTGGTTGCGAAAAAAAGAAAAATTAAACAATATTTAGTTGATACAGCATTTGAAAAAAGATTACAGGCCATAAATTTCGAAAATAATATAGGGTAGCTCAGTCCTAACATTTTCTAAACAGCAATGAAACACAAAAATTACGAAAATCTTTAAATGAAATCGTAAATAGTTTAATAGCTTGAAAATAAATTTTAATTGATTTTGCTGGTACAGAATTTATACAACAAACTCAAAATTATGGGATTCTTGCAGAAAACGATATAATTAATAAATTAAGCTACAAAAAATACTTTGACAAATAATTCCTATTTTTATATATAACGATCGCTGTGGATATCAAACAGAATTACTTGATTACATCTAGCTATTAATAAAGATGTTATGCTAAGAGGTTTGTGTTACATCAGATCATCAGAACAAATCAAGAAAAGAAGCTTGTGTTAAAGTAAAAAATAACGGTCAAAAGAGCTTCCTACAAGCAGTAGCTTCTGCATTAAAACCAGTAGATAGACAGAAATGAAAAAATTCAAACACAACAAGTAATTATAACAATTTTGCTAAAGACCTTGAAGAAAAAGTACCAGATATTTCTTTCCCTGGTGAAATTAATTATGTCCCAAAAACTAAGGCTGAAACTGATGTTTCTGTTAATGTTTGTTCCTTTGAAGGAAAAATCATCCATTGTAATGTATTATTATGTATATTCATTAAAAATAACAAAACCTAGGAAAAGGAAAAGTTATTATTTTATCATATTAAAAAGAAAATAATTCACAAAGCTGCCGGATAAGAGATTTACCTCGACTTCATTCTAGCCAAGTTAATAGAAAAAGAGTAAAAAAAAATTATTTATGATTTTAGTTTATTACATTTTAATGATAAGGGAAAAATAGATGATCACACATAAAATTGTTCTATTATGAAAGCAGTAAAAGCAGAGCACCCAGGAAAAGGTCAGTACATAGACCTTAAAAATAATGAATTTACCCAAAATGTTCCTTTTGTTGTTTATGTAGATTTCGGAAGTTTATTATTAAAATGGATAGCTGTCAACCTTCTCTAGAAATTTCTTTTACTATCCTATATCAAAAACATTGTGGCAAACTGCCTTCCGTTTATTGAGAAAACATTTACTGATTGACCTAGCCCGGGTACATTACGTGAGTTTAGTGGCCCTAAGGCGCAAACAGATTTAGCTGGGGCTCGAAAAGTGCACGGAGGCAACCGCCCAAAGTGTCTGAACTCGTCGGGGACCTGTCAGTAAAAGAGGGCGATCCACACGCCTCGTCCGCGCAGCTCGGCGCGGTGGGGGCTCACACGTGATCTCCTTGACCTTTCTGATTGGCTGCTGTAGGAGCTCTGCCTAGGCAAGCGACGCTTCCCTAAGCGTCACCCCATCAGCAGAAAGATTGTTTGTTCGTCGAGCACGTGAACAAGCCGTGGGATACAGGCACATAATGGAAAAATCTGATGTATCGCCAACCCAAGGCCCATGCACGGCTTTGTGAAGATCCATTGCCATCCATAGCTCACCCATTTAAAAAAAAATTCCCTTTTCTTTTATTGAAAATAAAGGATTCCCGTACTCAATCTGTCAACACCTGTACATCTCCTTCCCCTTCTGCGGGAGCGAGGTTTTATAGCGAAAATTAGGTGTTCTCGTTGACAAAAGAAAACAATTTGCTCCCTAGGTAGGGTGTGCTAATATTCGCAAAAATCTAAGTTTTGCAAAAACATCTATGTATACTGGAGTGTTTTTACAACAACATAAAAAGAAAGTCCCTTTTTTATTAAAAAACGATATTATACAGGGAGATTGTTGTGAGTTTGGTGATCAAAATCATAAAACATTTAGAGACATTGAACTTATCACACGTAATTCAATACCATAATTTCCCATCATCATTACTATATCAGAATGCAAATCTTAGCACAAAACGTTAAAAGTATGTCAAAAGTTTCATAACATTGGAATGAAGTATTACAGATCGTGTTAATCATATATACTTGCAACGCTAAACTCGGTGTAGCAGAAGTGTAGATGCTGGCCGAAATGAATCAGCACTGATCTTTTGAAGATTACAGGCGCCTCTAGAAATGTGTAATTGTTTGTGTTGTTTGGCAAACATTAAACTCGTTGCTACATAGTGGAATCAGTTTCAGAATATAAACTAAAATATGAAGGCAGTAATTGTAGCAAATTAGTTAATTCCACAAAATGAAAGTTTTCAATTGACAAACATAGTTAACATAAACAGAATATGAAGACAGTAAACAAGTAGATAAAACATAGAAATTCTCAAACTGAAAGGTAGTTTCTATGGTCAATAGCTTCAAAATAATAATTAAAGACTTATTGAAACAGTAACAACCTAAAAAATTGCTTCATATACAGATAATATAAAGTTAAAACATGTTCATAATGTAACATAAAAGGCATTTGCTTCTGTATAGGGACACTGATTGAAATTTGTTAAACACAATAAAGTTCTAACTGTTGATGGTATATCTTCCACACATAATATAGACAATCATTGAAAAATAAACAGAGTGAGAATCTTTGGGTCAGATGCGGCGCTGTGATGGGGTAGCCCATGTGCCACTGACGGAGAGTGAGGCAGCACAGGGCGCCGCGCAGCGTTGGATACACTGTCGCTCCCTCAGGTGGGGACGGCAGGAAGGAGGGACATGGTAGCAGCTGCTTATTGTGTAGGCAGGTACTGAAACACTCCCCCAGGGATTGTATCAGTAAAGTTTGCAGGGGTGGGCTTCAGTAGCAATTAAACTAAGGTTTCCTACATTCAGTGGTCATCTCTAGTATCTTTACCCAAAATATTAGACCCCAAAAGATAATTACACTACTCCCTGATAACAATGCTAAAACAGTATTTATCTTTCCCAATAGTTTACAAGATTAGATAAATTGATACATTGATACAAGATAACAATAATAGTAAATGAACATTAGACAATACAAACTTTATTTCAGTTAAAGAGTGTATTTCACTATGGCAGACCATGCCTGACATTGCTCTTGTCGAAATTCACCCTTGGGCTGTGCCTCGGGGACAGTTGCTTGTTTTGACTTAATGTGTTTGTAGTATCCTTTCTTATACAGGCACCAGAGAACGGCTCCTGCGACAATCAGGGTTGGAACAGTTAGGGCACTAGGCAGAGTAACCGTATACAATTGTTTCTGTGTCCGTCAGGTTGCTATGTGAGCAACAGCTCGATCCAGGGCGATTTGGTCCTTTCGTGAGCTAGTAATTCGTCAGTTGACTGAAGTAATCGAGCATCGGACTCGTTGGGTAGCCTGGGTACACTATCGGGTGATGGTAGTACCACGGGTACCTCAGGTAAATAAAGTAAAAGGGGTCTGAGGCTCAAATTTTTCAATTGTGTTAGGTGTGCTGTGTTATTAAATCACAGGCGGACATGTAGACAGTAATCCACTGTTTTCTAGTGCGAAACGATATGTCCGAGACACGAAAACATGGTCATAGCATATTAAAGCAATTGTAGATGTTTGAGGTACAAAATATAATAAACTATCCCCTACTGGTTGAAACCAAGGCTCACGCAACGTCGATAACATACGAGGACAGGGGGGGGGGGGGGTTTGTTTCCTCTAAAAACAAGGCCGCCTCACAGTCCTTAGTTCCAGTATGAATGTATAAGTTTGAACACATATAGTAATTAGTGTGAAGGCACTGATGGAGGTCAGTCAGCTGCATGACAGAATGTCTTTGGCGATCTTTGCTAATAGCTAAGATATCATTAGTTTGCCAAGTCACTTGCTTTCGTAGGGCAACCCAAGTAACCGGAAAGGTGTGTAATCGGTAACATTCAAACTCGCAGCTGGCGCATGTGATGGGTAGAGAAATCTGTGCGCACAGTCCTTGAGAAGTTCGCACAAGATGTACTGTAGCTGCCACATAATAATGGGGTAGTGAATACTCCCATACAGGGTAAAGCATTTGCATTGGTGATGCAAGATGAAACGAAAAATTAGCCAGAGTTTGCAAGAACATTTCTGCAGGTATTAACGTAGGGCTAAGCTTATGCTGTAGTCCTAGCAGAGTAATAGTATGGAAGGTGTTAATATGTAACTGAATGGCATGGGTGTTGTATAGTAAGATATGTAGCGCCCTCGTTATCTCCAAAGTGTAGGTCACATTAGTTATGGTATGATGTAAAAACTCAAGGTCCCGTTGGATAACATTCCTGAATGTTTCGTACTGGTGTACAAGGTCAGTTGCCACGACACGAATTTGCCTAGTAGCAGCTAATAAACTGTCTTCAATATGGGTGAGGCATAATTGCTGGTGGACCAGTACGTCCCGATTTTGGTTAGTAGTAAAAGTTACTTGGCGAAGGGTTTGGCCCCAGCGCTTAGCGTCAGCATGGTCGGGGGTACCAAAGATAGTTCTGAGCATCGCACCTCTGGCATTGAACCAGGCTCTCTTAACCCGAGTTAGGGGCACAGTGTCGAAGATGCTTCGTAGTTGTTCTTGAGTGTTTAGCAGTGCTTGTTTTAAATCCCACAGAGTGCGTAAGGTGGAAGTCTGCCCTGATTGTTCAAGTAGAGGTTCACAGGCCAATAGCCGATTGATAAGTTGTTGTAAAGCTAGCTCTTCTTCCTTAATGGAGGTTAGTCGTATATCGGCACTTATTACCGCTTGATGGGGAGTTATATAGCAAGTTGTTCAAACATGATGCCTGACGATGACGGATGATTACTAAAGAGTGGGAGACAGCTCCAGTAAAAAGAATCAACAAAGCACAGCATCTCATGGTGTAATGTCTGGTCGATATTCTCCTGGTAGTTATTCAACAACTCCAATAGATTATGAGTGACACCGCCGAAGTGGCCGATGAAAGGACAGAGTGTAGTAGTGTCCTGCATTCAGAAGAGAGAGAAGGCGTGAGAATATCTCCTCGTATGCGTCTGTATGTAGTAATGACGACAAAACATAACAGAGCAGTGCGTAATAGTGTTTGGTTAATATTTACTGTGCAACAGAGTCGGAGAGCAGTATGTTCTGATGAGGCAGATGCAACTTCACTGTTAATACTGAACTGGCCAGTAAGTGAGCGGTTACAGGTCTTTATACAATAGCAAGTAGCCAAAAGAGGGTTGTCAGCATTGCTGACAAGTACCTATAGTCAGCGATCACGTATAGAAGACTGACACGACAATTTCACAATCTGACTGAGTGAATTAGTCAGCGGAATAAGACAGCGGCTATGTAAGAAGTGTGACTGAAAAGGGATCAGCAGCGCCTATGTGTTATTTGTGTGTGTTTTTGTTTTAATAGATATTTATGGGTCTTCGCCCAGAATATTGGTGCGATATCAGTGAGAGTCAATCTGTTGAGATGGAAGGTTTTTTAGCCGCTAGATGCAGATAAACGGTTAAGCTTGTTGCTGGAAGCCCTAAACCATGCGATAAAGTACATGACTGCTCGTTTCCTTTACAGAGAAGATTACACACAGACAGAGAATGGCGGTAATTACATTTTGTAAGTGATAACAATTTTCAGAAAATTCCGTAGGCCCTTTATCTACGGAGTTTTTATTTCGGGGGTGACGGTTCAGATCGCTGCAGCTAACCTAGACAACACATTGCGCACTATGTTGAAAAGCGTTTTCTGCGCGAACTGTAACAGGTTTTCCCGGTGAGAAGTACTTAACGAATAATTCTCTCCAAATAAAGTGAGTAGATGCAAAAGCGATAACCAGATAGAGGGTTTAACCGCCAGAAATGCAAACAAAACAAGTGCAGCTGAACCCTTTTAATACATCTCCTGTAGTACAGTTTAAACCCTCCCTTTCAGGGTGGGGTGAATATGACTGTGTATACGTATCATGTGGATGAGGTGTCTGTGAATGTGTAAGGAACGTTGTGTGGGTGTTCATGAAGCGATAACATGCAGTTCATACACTACAGGTATGTCTGACAATATGTGGCTATTCTTTGCTATGAGTTGCCAAAGCGAGATGGGACTTCATCATAGAAGCACCAGAGGTAATGAGAGGAAAAACCGATGATAGCGGCCGTGAAAGAGATTCTGGTGTGCAAGGTTGCGATTGCCAGATGGGCTGAATAGTAACTAACTTGAAGAAGGACTTGCTACTGCTGTTATTGAGTGGTCGAGATTCGTGGATTAAGCAAACCAGCTCATATTTACGAGGATAACAAAATGTTTCCCGGCATCAGGTAAAAGTAAGGCAGAGCATGGCAGAAAAGGATGAAATAGCAAACATTTGCAGAGAGATGGTTACGTGCAAAGCATTGTCAACAACCAAGGACCACACTCGTTATGATATCAAGGCATTAAGCAATCAAGAGCATGACTGAAGTGGTTACTACACCCCGATTGCTTCAGGCAAATTGGGAACAGCAACTTAACAAGACAGATACTTCGGCTCTTTACTCCTATGAAAGCACGAGATTCGCTGACGTGACTGTTGGAGAAGAAATGTGCCAACACCTGGCATAATACTCGGGTTCTAAGAAGGAAGCGAAATAATGCAGTATGTAATGACTGTAATACAAGAAAAGGCGGATCAATATTGTAATAATGTATAGCATTTTAAAGCTCAGAGTGACTTACTGCCCACTATGTGGATAAAGATTCTGAGAGGTGAAGCGTAGCTGAACAGTCAAGTTTACCGGTTACAGTACATACGCGCGTGGCTACGGGAAACCTCACCAGGCCCGGACACCGGAAGGATTGACAGATTGATAGCTCTTTCTTGATTCGGTGGGTGGTGGTGCATGGCCGTTCTTAGCCTGCTAACTAGTCGCGTGACATCCTTCGTGCTGTACTTTTCTTCCTAGAGGGACACGCGGCTTCTAGCCGCACGAGATTGAGCAATAACAGGTCTGTCATGCCCTTAGATGTTCTGGGCCGCACGCGCGCTATACTGAAGGAATCAGCGTGTCTTCCTAGGCCGAAAGGTCGGGGTAACCCGCTGAACCTCCTTCGTGCTAGAGTTTGCGGCTTGCAATTGTTCCCCATGAACGGGGAATTCCCAGTAATCGCGAGTCATAAGCTCGCGTTGATTACGCCCCTGCCCTTTGCACTCACCGCCCGTCGTTACTACGACGTTATGTGATACGCGTGTCTGCTGATCAGGCAGCTCGTGCCCGCACGCACACGTGTGTTGCGCGCTGCACTGCTTCACAGTAGTACGCGCGGGGAATAAAACTTCCCTCTTACACGACAGAGTATTGGCGTACTTAGTTTAGAGAGTTACGCTGAGAGATAATTTATGTTGGCACTAAGAACTGTGTGGTGGCTCTTCCAAGTACGTATCGTATCGTTGCTACGACGCAAATGACGCGTCGCACTTGTGGTTAGTGTCACGATGAGTCACGAGCAGCAAGGAAAAGTGAAAATGCGAACACGGTGATTGTATTTATGTACTTTAAGGGAGGGACAAAGCTCTCCTTAGGAACAACCAAGTAATGCCCATGGTTACGTCTTTAAAAATTTCCAACGCAAGTTTTTGGCCTACTGTTGAAGGACACTGATTCTTCGCTTAGCTAGATAGCAGAGACACGATTCTCACTTCACAATAGATCGTCGGAGAATAGCTTAAACATGGACACTGCAACAAGGGATGAGAAAAATGGCTGGAAAGACGGATAGGAGCGGTACTGTTGGATTAATTTACGGTACCACTGCATACTCAACAACAAAAGAAGAAAGACAGGATAGATCCGAGGGCTTGGCAGTAGAGTAAGTAATAAAAGGGGAGGTCTTCAAAAATTAACTGCAATCACAGGCGACTGCAGGTGACCACCGATTCGGCAGCACAGATACCAGCATGTCGTGTGCTTTCAGTAGCGTGAAAAGACCGAGCCAACGAAATGGTTGTCCATGTTACTCGTTGTCCAACCTATCAATCTGACACGTCAGTGACTGTGTCAGATAGTCTTCCACCGCTGCGGTGGCTGCGAAACATTCCCACAGACAAACAGGTGTATTAGTTTTTATCGCGGAGCCGCTCATTGTTATGCAGGGTAGCAGAATGACCGGCATGGCTTAGGTGCTATTTGATTCATAAAGGAAAGATAATAGTAAGTAACTATCACTTAATACAGTGAGGGGAGGGGGAGGGTTGAGACATGGCCCCGTGTTCCCTGCGTTTACAAACTGAAGGTATGCAACATAAAATGACAAAAAATGCACACATACAACATAATAAACTGACATGAGGCATAATGCAATTAACAGCACAATAAAATAATACAAAACAATAAAATGGAACACACGGCGTAAATTAGCTTATGACTTAGATCAGTGAGCAAGCATTGCAAAGCGACTGGAAGACAGTATAGTCGTCTCAGGACTAATAGATGTGCAATCTGCTACGAGTTGGCATTAAGACATTTAATTCCGGACGAATTACGTCACTTGAAAGGAGACTCTCATGATCCATGGCTATGAATACTAAGGACATCCATCACTGGGTGTGTGAAAACATTACTTGTAATGCAAGGTGGTGTGATCGGTACAAAGTGCGTAAATGACGGTAATAGCAAGTAGGAGCGAGTGGGACTGCGGTGATGTCAGTCAAATGTAATTTATTGAGGTGTTAAATTGTAATAAAATCATGGCAGTAAAATGATGAGATTCTCTCACTAGTTTTGTACCACCTATAACCCCTGCCACACTGTCTAATAAATGGTTGCGATAAAGTATTCAAATTTTGAAACTTCCTGGCAGATTAAAACTGTGTGCCCGACCGAGACTCGAAATCGGGCACACAGTTTTAATCTGCCAGGAAGTTTCATATCAGCGCACACTCCGCTGCAGAGTGAAAATCTCATTCTGTATGCATATTTTATCCATAGTTATGCTATTCCATGCTGAATAACGACGGCTGTGAGGATATGTGAGAGTCTCGTCATTTAATTAGTGACGTGCATGAATGGATTGACGAGATCCTCGCTTGCTATCCACTATCTAGCGGGACCACTGCCAAAGGAACAGACTGGAAAACGTTAGTGAAGAAAGAATACCCTGTTGAGCTTGACTCGAAGTATACACTTGGCAACGGCCTTGCCGCAGTGGATACACCGGTTCCCGTGAGATCACCGAAGTTAAGCGCTGTCGGGCGTGGCCGGCACTTGGATGGGTGACCATCAAGGCCGCCATGCGCTGTTGCCATTTTTCGGGGTACACTCAGCCTTGTGATGCCAATTGAGGAGCTACTCGACCGAATAGTAGCGGCTCCAGTCAAAGAAAACCATCTTAACGACCGGGAGAGCGGTGTGCTGACCACACGCCCCTCCTATCCGCATCCTCACCTGATGATGACACGGCTACTGAAAGCACACGACATGCTGGTATCTGTGCTGCCGAATCGGTGGTCACCTGCAGTCGCCTGTGATTGCAGTTAATTTTTGAAGACCTCCCCTTCATTAGCTAAGGAAAATGATTATTTGCATTGTAGAAGACAGCAAATGTGTAAATGTGAGACGTATTTACACTAGTAGTGCAGAATCCGTTTCGTGGCGTATCACGGCAGTTGTGTATCCTGTAATTCTCATACGTGCTTGTTGAACGCCATAGGTTGCATTTCAGGCAGCATAAGAGTGTGAATTAGTTGCAAGGCTGTAGATAAGGTAGGAATAATTTTGTTTACTAGTGTTTTTTTTGTGTAATTTGCATTTGCTTAGGTATAAGGTACTTCGTGTAGTAGTGTAATTCATCAACTAGGACGTGTGCGGTTCATTAGATGACGTAACAAACGACAAAATGTGGCGCAGTGATTCATTCGACGTAGTGTGTACTAGTGTGTGGGTGTGCGTGCGGCTGCGTATCTAACGGAATGCGGTGCTCTGGCGCCTCCAGCAAGGACGCCCGGCATCAGGCGGCTGTGCGCTCCTTCGCACGCTTAGTTATGTTTTGTTTTTGTCTGCGATGGCGTGGCCTGTTATTTGTCACTATGTGGGTGAATGACTTTACTACACTAGTGTTTGACTATGCCGAACTATTGAAGTTGCGATACTCAATACTTTAACTACAATTCTGATTCCATTCTTCTTAAAGTAGTGCTCTCTATCGGACGGTTCCGAGCCCAGCTCCCTTCCGTACACAGCCAGGTTGGATACAGAAATGCACATCGTAGTGGCCGGCTACATTAAGTTATGTATATCCGCCAATTCCTGGATGTGTATGGCGAAGGAGTACGCCCGAAGACGCCCAAGAGCGGCACTACTTCCTTTAACTTGCAACCGCGAATACCAATAGTCTCTTTAACGGTGGAACACAAAAACTTTTAATCCCTGTTTTCCAAGATAGCGGAAAAATATTACTGGGCGCTATACGAACTGAGCTGCATTACATTAGAAATGATTGTGTCCTCTACCAATTACGTAGTAGTGCCAGTATCTTTCTATGTGAACTTCGACTAAATAAGTTACTTTTTCATCGCATAGTGCTGAAGAATTTACATTGAATATTCACTTGGTTTGTAACCTGGGAAAAGTTTTCACTAGCGTCTTCTAGGCAATCAATAGAAGTTCCTCTTAAAAGATAGCAATTTGTGTTGTGTACATCGGCAGACGTTATGAAAAGGTGTACTTTATTTGAGCATTAGGCAAAATGATTTGTGGTTAATAGCTATTGCAGTGATATTCAAAAGGGAACTTACCAGTACTGTCGTATGGAGGATGAATGGCATAAATACTACAAGTGAAGTTCCCATAACCAGGTACCATAACACAGATCACTCCTCTTCACAGAACACTTAACCTTTCAACGTTCTTTGTCATACTCTCTAGCATTTCAGTGTAGGCACATGACGCGCTAAAACTTCGGTGCAGCTACCAGCTCTCTTTCATTACAGTGGCACTAGTAGGTGTATTTTGTTACTGATAGTCATACGTACTTTGCATAGGTATGCTGTGTAGATGGACAGTGCAACGTGTGAAAAGAAATACCATTAAAATTGCTGTGTCCTTCCAGGCTGAATGTTAGGTTTGTATGTACTGTGTAATTATTTCTTTCGATAATAAATGATTCCAAAACCTCACTGTTCTCGTCCTGTTACCTTATTGATACATAGATTAAACTCTGGGGTAATCTCCATAGTTCCGGCGTGGATATGTACTCTCTGGGTGGGAAACAGAGAGAGAGAGAGATGTGGTGTGATATTTACGACGAGGCAGATGGAGCTAGTATGGGAGTGACCCAGCGATTACAAGCATTGGGTCTGATGTCCTCTAGTGTGATATACAGGAACTGCAGAAAATGTGGACAGTTGTAATCGTTCCGTTATCTTAAGCTCTGGACAATTTAATTACATGGAAGATACAAACAGTGGCTATAACTGATCTAATATCCCAGGTTTGAGTTTTAAACTCGTGTTAGTGTAGGATCATGATAGTCTCACATTATTTGTCAATTACTTTTTCCATTCAGGAAGTGGTTAGGAGTCCTTGCGACAACTTATCGTACTATTTGAGCAGATATCTCCTCATCGAATATAATTATACCGCCGTTCCAACCCATATTTCCAGCACCTTGCTTGCTCGCTACTTACTCTACACTTTGCAGTTACATATCAGTAAGCTACACTTAAGGCTGCAGCAGCGCATGCAACTGAACAAGCATTACATGAAGCTTCAAATGAATATGAGTTAACAGCTACGCTTTATTCACTACAAAGCAAGATACAAACTTAGTCTCTTGACCTCAATGCATAAGGATGCTTATTTCTTAAGGAATATCTAGGTCTGGCAGGTGAAGGTTTTACCTTCCTTTTCTTTACTTTAGTCACTGTAGGTCCTGGCATAGTTGATACACTACTAGGCGATGGATCTGGCAAAACTGTCGGAATGGAAGGAGCTTTTCCATAAAAGGGTTTCAGACGATCAAAATGTACTATCACTAACCGATCTGGCAACTTGATTTCAGCATTTACTGGAGAGGTTAACCGAATGATAGGGTGTCGTCCCTCACATTGAGGTGCAAACTTCTTTGTTCTAACTCGTCTTACTATTGGGTTACGCAACAAGATTAAATCTCCAGGCTTGTAAAGGGGCATTACTGCATTCTTATTGCTCCGCTGTAATTGTTTTTTGGTGGCTTTGGAATTATTGGTTTGAACTTGTTTCCAAATTGACTTGAAACGGTAAGCTAACCTCTTGACTTCAGTTATGTCCACACCTGGGGGCAATGTATCCAATTCAAAAGGTGAGTTCATACGTTTGCCAAAAACCATCTCATAAGGACTATAGCCTGTTGACTCATGGACACGGCTATTATAGGCTGAAGTGATTATATTGATATAACGGTCCCAATCTGAATGCGTTCTGCTTACATAGTAACTTAACATTTTCTTAATTGTCCTTTGGACACGTTCCTGGCGGCCATTTGCCTTTGGATGAAAGGGGGTGGTTCTCCACTTTTTGATTCCTAGAAGCTTGCACACTTGAACGAATAAAGCCGACATAAAGTTCGTCCCTTGGTCTGTTAGAACAGCGTCAGGGCTGCCGAAAGGCAAAACTAAGTGATTGACAAATTCTCTAGCAACTGTCTCTGCTGTCATATCAGCGGGAGGTACCAAAACAAGGTATCGAGAAAAGTGGTCCATAATGAACAGGATATATTTATTGTTTTGATTGCTTTGTGGCAAAGGACCGACGATATCAAAAGCAATATTCTGAAATGTTCTCGTCGCCTCTGAAAGGCTTCTTAAAGGTATTTTGGTCCTAGGAGGGGGTGCTCTTTGAGCGCAAGGTAAACAATTTTGAATATACTTTTTAACACCTTTCTTTCTGTTTTTCCACCGATACCGTGCAGCTATCCTTGCATTTGTGCTCTTCGCCCATTATGGCATGCTTGAAAACTATCATGGCATTGAGCTATTATTCTGGACTGCAATTCCTTAGGAATTGCAACTCTATTACCACCCGGAGTCTTTCGGTATAAAATACCATCTTCAGTAATGAAATCTACACTGGTAACATACCTATGACATTCAACATCTCGGCTTTGCACCTCTTTCAGTTCCTCAATCAAAACATCAATTGTTTCAACTACCCTTACTTTACCACTCAGAGATTCAGCATTAGAATGCAGTCTACCACGTTTATGCTTAACCTCGTAGTCATATTCGGCAAGTTTTAAAGCCCGTCTAGTTAAACGACTGCTAGGATCTTTCAGATTGAACATCCAAGTTAATGCCGCGTGATCTGTTATTACGGTGAACTTTCTACCATACAAATAACATTTAATATAGTTTACCCCGAACATAAGTGCAAGCAATTCCTTTTCAGTAGTACTATAATTTATTTCAGCCTGATTCATCTGGCGGGAGGCATACCCAACAGGTCTTTCCTCTCCGTTATATTCTTGGCTAAGGACTTCACCCAGAGCAAAATCTGAGGCTTCTGTTGCAAGAATAAAAGGTTTTTCAAAATCTGGATAGACTAACAGAGGTGAGCTTGTTAGTACTTCTTTAATCTTCTTTACAGCTACGTCACATTTTTCTGACCACTCGGAAACTGCACCTTTTTTCAACAACTTGGTTAATGGCTTAGCTATGGTGGCATAATCTTTCACAAACCGGCGATAGTAATTATATAGGCCAAGCAGTAACTGTAACTCTTTTACATTGGTTGGGGTGGGAAAATCTCTCACAGCCTCAGTCAACCGAGGATCTGGTTTGACACCTTCAGCACTAATGACATGTCCCAAGTACTGGACTTGTGACTGTGCAAATGAACATTTTTCTATCTTCAGACTTAAGTGGACACTCTGCAAACGTGACAAAACACACCTCAACCTTTCTGCATGTTCTTCAATAGTTCTAGAAAATACAATGATATCGTCTAAATAAACTAAACATGTGGTGGGCTTTAAACCACGTAACAATAAATCAGCAAATCTTTGAAAGGTTGCAGGAGCATTCCTGAGACCAAATGGCTTGCGTAAAAACTCATACAAACCCGGAGGCACAATAAAGGCGGTTTTAGGTCTGTCCTTGGGAACTATAGGAATCTGATGATACTCTGATCGCATATCTAAAGTGGTGAAATACATGCAGTTTCCTAATTGATCTAGGGTTTCGTCAATACGAGTATCAGGTGTTGTAACTTTATTCACCGCCCTCATATCAACACAGAGCCTGTAAATCTTCTCGCCATTGATTAATTTCTTACAAACCAGAACGATTGGGGACGACCAGGGGCTGGCAGAGGGTTGAATAATCCCTGCTGCTAGCTGCTGTTGAACTGTGTCTTCCACTATTGGTTGTAAATGATAAGGGATCGTATAAGCCTTTTGAGATATAGGTCTAGCATCACCGGTGGGAATATCGTGCTGTATGAGGTCAGTAGCAGGCAAATATTGCCTTTCCTCAAACAACCACGCAAATTCTTCCAATACGGGCCATAGTAGCCTCTGCTCTGCTCTACTCAAATGCTCTAACTTTTCATTACATTGCTTTTGCAAAGAGGGTATCAGGGTACACACACTTCTAAAAGGGAACTGCTTCCTATTTTGACTCTTACCTTCATTTATCACTGAAAAATCATCATCTCCTATTTCCTGATCACTTGCTAAAACTGTTCCACATGGAATCTCTATCTTTCTCAAACCAAAATTATCGACACATACAGGTACACAAAACATCTTCCCTTTTCTCTCTACAGCACATAAACCTGTCTTCACATGAACTTGTAACCTGTCCAACACATCGTTTTGACGGAGCAGATCCACAAAAACGATTGAACTAGTAGGCAATGTAGCTTTGATATCAATCCATAGAAACTTGCCTGTCCCACTCTCAATGGTAACTGGGCGTAACGATTTAATGGGCCATGTATGCGGTTCTGTTGGATCCTGTGAGAGCGGCCGTCCCTCATAGTTTCCTTGCGCGCTTTCGGTCCGAACGCCGCCGAAAAGGTGAGTTTCCTCACCAAATCGGACGGTGTGCGTCCTATAATCGATTACCCCTTAGTACTCATTGAGGAAATCTTTGCCTAGAATGATATCGAAGTCCCTCCTACGTTTCCGTACAACCTCCATATTAAAACCATATGTTTTTTTACTTAACTGAAAAGTAACGAAAGATGATCCGGCAGGAATGATCAGTCCCTCACCCAATCCAGCAATGTGATAGCGGGGCGGTTTCTACCTCCGCTTATGGTGATAGGGGACAAACAGCACGCTAATTTGTGCTCCCGTATCTACTAACACTCTAATTGTTCTACCCCTGAGTTTACCCTCTAGCAAAACATTTGCCACCTCATCTTTCTGCTGTTTTCTATACAGCGGTTTCATTACTTTTATCGGGGGCGAGGGTCAGTGGCTGAGCCTGCCCCCTGACCATTTCCCTGTTGGTAACTACCCCGGTGCCTGTTTGTCTGTGGAACAATTTGCTGCCTTTGTCTGGTTACATTGTTGTGGGGGCATGTGGCATTAGTATGCCAGATCTTGTGGCATCTGCCACAACACGATGCACGTCAGCATGCGGCAGTACGATTAAACTTCCCGCAGCGCTGACATTTTGCACCATTAAGAAACACGCGCCGTGACTCGTTACTTCGCGATGGGTGAGTAACAAATCTGCCTGCTTCCTCACGCAGCAGCGCAATTCGCACAGCTTCGTGCAATGTAGTAGCGGAAGCCATTTTCACTTCCATCCCGGTTTGCGGGTTAATCCCTCGAATGAACACATCTATAGTCCTTGCTTCTGCTTCCTCTCTTAAAACTTCATTACGGGCCTGGCAGTTGCTAAGCACATAAGTGTGACACGATACCGTGCGGATTCGATCAGCAAATACTTCTAAATCTTCATTGGTTTTCTGTCATAAGGTAGACAGCAAATCTCGATAATAACTGACACCTCTCTTATCGGAATAGTGCTCTGCTAACCCTTTAGCCAAGGCTTCAAAAGTGATAGCATCTCGCAGAGCGTCGACTGATTCAACATATGTTCGAGCGTCTCCTGCTAGTTTCAGTTTCAGCACACTCAAAAGGAAACTATCAGGCCAGCCGCAAGTCCTACCTATATCTTTGACACACTGCAAAAATGTCGTTTTACCCGCGAAAGTCGGGATGAAATTTACGGCAGGGAAACTGCCAACAAGAGTAGACATAGGCGGAACTGTGCTAACTGCAGAGGGGCGACTAGCGCTTGCAGCTGCTTGTTCAATTGTAACTTTTTTGTTGCTTTCCACAGCAAGCGCATTGCACTGCTCATGCAGTTACATCTTTTGCACAGTTAACTGTCTTATCTGTTCTTCTAACATAGTGACAGGGTCTGCGCCAGGAATTTCGGCAGCAGCTCCTGCTTGCTCATTTGAACAGGTGTCAGGCATGTTTACAAAATGACTTCACAATCAACTCAAGGAATTGCTACAAAGATAGCGAGGCCAGGCTACTGCAATTCCTCACGACTCACACTACTTCATTATGCTGGAGGCGGCGACGTTCGCGGCGGCGGCGAAGGCGGCGTAGGCAGACGAAGCGGCAGCCGGGCGTTGACTGCCGGCTGCGCAGCGACGCTACAGCGGCGGTGAGAAGTGCTGCCCCGGCAGCATCTGATACAGTGGCATCCAGCTGACTGCGGCTCACCTGGCGGCGTGATGGTCAACGCGCGGCGATGTCGCTGGATCGCGTATGTTAAGGCTGAAATAAAATGGGCCACCAAGGCCGACGCGACGGCAACAAGGACAGCTGCATGTAATATTGTAGTGTCGTATCGGTGCATCCAGCACCACAAGAAGTTAATTCACTCCATGGCCCCCAGGTCAAAGAAAATGTCCCCGCATCTAGCCGTAATTTCAATACTTGTTAGACCGCATGGTGGGTCAGATCCCACTTCTCTGACACCAGTTGTGCATGTCAGGATGTGGCTGAGGTGGAAGTGGGGTCTAAAAAAGAGCAAGTGTTAATGTTTCAACTCCGGTCGGCAAACTGCCTCCCATTTATTGAGAAAACATTTATTGATGACCTAGCCGGGGTACATTATGTGAGTTTAGTGGCTCTAAGGCGCAAACAGATTGAGCCGGAGCTCGAAAAGTGCACGGAGGCAACCGGCCAATGCGTCTGACCTCGTCGGGGGCCTGTCAGTAAAAGAGGGCGATCCACACGCCTCGTTCGCGCAGCTCGGCGCGGTGGGCGCTCACACGTGATATCCTGGACCTTTCTGATTGGCTGCTGTAGGAGCTCTGCCTAGGCAAGCGACGCTTCCCTAAGTGTCACCCCGTCAGCAGAAAGGTTGTTTGTTCGTCGAGCACATGAACAAGCCGTGGGTTAGCGGCACATACTGGAAAAATCTGGTTTGTTGCCAACCCAGGCCTCGTGCACGGCTTTGTGAACATCCATTGCCATCCATAGCTCACGCATTTAAAAAAAATTCCCTTTTCTTTTATTGAAAATAAAGGACTCCCGTACTCAATCTGTGAGCACCTGTACACAAAGTAAATTGTGTGCTTGCTAGGAGACAGACTCTGTTAATCTTTGTTATTTTATGAAATCACAGAAACAATTCACTATGATAAGAATTAAAAATTTGCTACATACACAGATATACATATATTTTACATACACAGTGGAATACAAAAATGTGTCACAGCCCTTTAAACTGAGTTATTATGTAGATGTACAGCTGTGCTGATGAAATATTGCTTAAATGCTCCATGTATTCCATACGCTCCCCTTGAAGACCGATCACAACGCCTCGCCCCTTTGACACTGACGTGACAGAGACTGGCTCTCACTCACAACTTCCACATCAGCGACAGGACAGTGCAGTAGGCAAACACATTTTACGGCAGTATCGGCATGTTCAGGATATAGTTGGAGCTCTGTCTTTGGACATCTCCATTTGCTTACAAGGATACCAGGAGGGACATTCAATTGCACGTCTGCCTCTAGATAGGTCATAGTTGAAGATCTCCTTTCGGTGATCCATACCGTGTCCAGTGGGGTACAGTCTCATCAGTTATTCCTCCAGAGGGTATCCCTGATCACCCAGCAATGCATGAGGTGTACTGCTGGTTGGTAAACTGAATGAATTGCTTTCCAAGCGATGACAGGCGGCAATATCTAAAGGGACGGAACAGCCATTCTGTCTGCCGCATCCTCCTATGTACACGGTAATAAATCTGTGACTGGAGTCTACAGTACTTTGAAGGTGGGTAGAGAAGTACTTTTTGTAATGGAAATACGTAGATGCCGATTTGGAGGACTTCTTATGCGAATGTGTTTGCCATCATTGCTGACTATACGGTTGGGACACTTCCACAGACGCTCATAATCAGTCGCAATTTTGCGAAAATCTTCCGTGTTCGGAACAGGCATATGTTTCGTTTGCATCTCCACTCAGATAGCTTCACACGTTTCATAGATAACGCTGGCGATGGTGTTTCGTGCCATTGAGTGAGGATGCCAATAACCTGACGGCCGTCTCTGTAGAAATAAACCTGAAGCAATATGTTATTTATGTCACTGGGTGTCACTTGGTGAAAGTGCAGATGGGTTCAGAGGTGCGCTTACCGTGAATGTTATGACGGTAACGTGTGCCGCAAGCAGTTCTACAATGCTCCCATTGGCTATCTGACGCTTTGCCAACATCTACTCACAAACTCTGTAAGACCGCTAGGCGTTCGTAACCCATCTGCACTTTAGCTGTCTCTTTTATCTTCTGTTATCATTGTGCGAATATCCCTGCGAACGTTTCGATAGAAGTTGATTTATCGTGTGTGCATTTTTAGCTTCCTCAGTGAAACGAAAGTGGCAGAATTGAGGACTTTCATAACGACAGAAACTTCCAGAATTTAAAACTTTCATATCAACGGAAACTTCCGAAGGATAATCGGCCCAACAGGTTAGACATCATTGTACTTTGATTCTAAACCGAAGTATATTCACCAAATGCGCTTTTTACAACACGTTATACTTCAAGGCGTCTCGCTGGAAACTTTCAAAATACGATGCATCACATATAATGGTCGGCGGTAGAGATGTACAAGTTGTATCATACGATGATAGACACAACTTCAGGATTTATTTTGAGACCAACGTGACGACGAGGCCACCCACTCTAAGATGAAAGTATTACTACCGAAAAAACTACCAAACCTGGGAAAGAAAAGGTGTCAAAACGGGTCCAATTTACGATCCAGCAGAACTGGAGGAAACCAAGGAAGAATACACAGATGATATGAATTCCAAGAATCAAAAGTCCGGAGAGTGTGACGAAGACAATTTCTTTCTTATGAGGTTATTTCCACATTTATGTGTCACACCACAGCACCTCAACTTACATTACCTGAGGTCTTAGTGAAAATCTGACATTTCATCGTTCACCACACCCTACCACCGCCTCAAAAAGCCCGTCAACACTTGAGCCACATCCATATTTATCACGCTGAGGACAGCCAAAACACAGGAATAGTGGTTGCATTAAAACAAGCAGAAAATTCTGACTCACATGACGTCAGGCATTTCTTGGACGTGGCCCAATGAGGAACATCTAATTTTTACATTGAGAAATCGACTGTAAACTGTAACTACAATTAGATATTTTTAATAAAAATGTTTTTCCTTCTTTATAACTTTCAAAGCTGCGTCTTTGTTTCTGTGGTAACTCTGAATTATATGTTAACCACAGATGAATTAAAATTATTCGCTTACAATTAAAACGACTTAGATGAAATGCGAGCATATTCAGTGGAACAGTTGTGTCCTGCTCAGAATAGTATTTTACCAGGCTTGTATGAATTATATTTTATGTTACCTGGGGGCCTAGAAACATCGGAGAGGCTCTGTCCCCGCCGCAGCTGCAGTGGTCCACAATCCCACGACGACTACTGCAGTTCGCTTCACCCCTCCGCCGCCACACACCGAACCACTCTTTCAGGGTTATTGTGCGGTTCAGCCCCCGATGGACCCCCCACCCCCAGGGCACGTCTCACACCAGACGAGTGTAACCCCTATGTTTGAGTGGTAGAGTAATGGTGGTGTACCCATATGTGGAGAACTTGTTTGTGCAGCAGTCACCGACATAGTGTAGCTGAGGCGGAAAAAGGGGAACCAGCCCACGTTCGCCGAGGCAGATCGAAAACCGCCTAAAAACCATATACAGACTGGCCAGCTCACCGGACCTCGACAAGAGTCTGCTGGGCGGATTCGTGCCGAGGACCAGGCAGTCCTTCCCAATCCAGAAAGCTGTGTGTAAGACCGCACGGTTGAGTGGGCTGGCTTTACCAGGCTTAGTGCCCTACCCAGTAGTAATACAGAAGCTATACATAGCAATAGATATGAGCAACCTGAATTCTGTGAACTTGGTATTAAATAGTATGAGTAAAAGAAAATAAAGTTACTGTGTGGTTACGACTAGCCTCACTTCCGCTGAAATGCATTTATTTATTCCTTTATTGAATTTTGATTCCCCCTGAAGGGGGCAGGCTGGCAGCAGCTTAGCACGCCGCTCTTCAGCCTACAGAATTTTTAAAACATAAGAAGATAGGAAACAATAAAAGCAAACGATGAAATGGTGATGTAAAACGTGAAACAGCGGAAAATTGTGGAAAGTTTAAACATAAAAACAAATGGTGGGCGATGATAATAAAATACACAGGAAACAGACATGGAAAATAGTAGATAATTAAAAAACACGGTAACAGTCTGGATTCTGTACACAAGAGATATAAAAATCACACCCTGTGACAGTATGATGTCCGTTCGCAACACTTCAGAAAAGGCGCACAGCACTTAACAATCACTAGAAACACTGCAGTAAAAAGTCGGCACGAAGATGACACACCACAGGCAGGGGCTGATGGGGGGGGGGGGCGACCTGGACAGATGGGGAGGAAAAAAGAAAAAAGGGGGGAGGAGAGGAAAAAGGAGAGGCGAAGGGGGGGGGGGGGTGGAACTGATGGAGAGGACAGAAGGGGAGAGCAGGGCAGACGTGACAGGGAATGGAGAAGGGCAGAGGAAGGAAAAGCAGGACTCGGGGGAGAGAAGGGATGCAGAGAGAGAGTAGACAAGGAAAAAAACAGGATGCAAGGGGGAGGGGAAGAGGGAGCCTGGGATAAGGACAAAGGAAAGGAGAGGGTGTGAGGATCAGAGTTGATAGGAGGGATAAATGGAGGGAGAGAGGGCATCATCCAGGAGGTGGAGCTGATGGAAGCCACCTTGGGAAAGGAGATGAAGGGTGTAGAGATGGAGGGCAGGGGGAACACAACAGTGAAGACATGGCAGAGGGCAGGGATTGGAGAGGAGAGGAGCAATCATGGGATGAAGGGGATCAAGGCGGCAGGAGGTGTAGAGTATGCGGATATGTTCAAGGAATAGAAGCAGATGCAATCAGGTCGCAGAGTATCTGCGTGGGGGATGGGACGTGGATACAGAAGGCGAGGCGGAGTACATGGTGCTCAAGGATTTGGAGGGACTTGTAGAATGTGGCAGGGCGGATATCCATGTGCGACTGGCATAACAGAGTATGGGACAGATTAAGGATTTGTAGGGGTGGAGGATGGTAGAGGGGTTCAAACCCCATGTCCGGCCAGAGAGTAGTTTGAGGTGGTTGTGAGCTTTGGATTGGATAGAGTGGAGATGAGGGATCCAGGTGAGGTGCTGAAATGCATTTTGTGAAGTTGAACTACTTCTCAGTGTCGCCACCAATCACCTCTAGTCCGTAAAAGAACGTTTCTCTCTTCATTATATACTCGTGAAATTATTGTAGCGACTGAGGAAATAGCATATGCTATTTGTCACACTTATCCTGAGACAGATAAACACGCATTCGACCTCGTTACAACAGCAAAAGCTGCAACGCAATCCTAGCCTCTGGACACAGAAGCGTTGTGGGATCCACCCCCTCCCCAGCAACTGACGGAGGTCGGACGCGCTTTGACCGCGCTGTCTGCCGATGCGATCGTGCGTCTGGCGGCGCTGTGGACGCCACTGTGGACGCAGCCTGATCTCTGTCTGTCTCCGAATTGTGGCGAACACGCTGTAGTCGCACAGTGAAAAGAAGCGACTCGCCTTTCGATGAAAACCGCGTGAAAAGCAAAGTTCAGAACGAACCCATGCTGCAGCGAGCAGAGGACTGACTGCTGCGCTGCCATCTGTTGGCGGCTCCCAGCAACAGCTGCGTGGCTGTCGGTCGATAGCCTCAGACGGCGGCCGCTGGTTTTACTTCGCGATTCGAAGCTTTCTAGAGCTCTGAGTGGTATAAGACGCATCTCCTGAATTGCACATATCTAGATGGTTACTAGAGTGTCATAATCGAACATAAGTTTGAACTGCTTATGACGAGAGTGTTTGACACTTGTTTCATGTTTCTTATTGCAAATGGCATATATTTTCATTCATGATTGTTTGTAGGGAAAATCCCTCATCCGCCCTATCCTTTGTTACGCCCATCCGGCCTGCATCTCCGCCACCCCCCCTCCCTTTCCTTTTATAAATCCCTTCAAATCCTGGAACGCCATGCTCTCCGCCTCGCCTACCACATACGTCTCCACTTCCCCACGCGGATCCTGTACGATCTCATTCTGTTCCCCCACCTCCTCCTTTTCCTTGAAAGGATACAGATCCTGTACTCCTCCCGCAAACTCGATCCTCCTCACCCACTTGTCTCGCCCATCCTCTCCCGCCCCTGCCCGCTGCCGCACCTGCATTCCCACATCCCACCCGGTCTCCATCTCTCCACCCTCCTTACCCTCTCCCAAGGTGGCTTCCGCCAGCTCCCTCTCCCTGATGATGCCCTCCTCCCATCCATCTACCACTCCTACCAACTTTGATCCTCCCTCCCTCTCCTGTGTTTGCTCCTTTGGGCACCCTCCCTCCCTTCTCTTCCCTCCCTCCTCCATTTCTCCCCACTCCTCCCCCAGGCTTCCCCTCCATTGCCCCTCTCCTCCTCCCCCTATCTCCTCAGCCATTGGCGTCCTTGTTCTCCCCTCTCCCCCACCTCACCCTTATTTCCCTCTTGGGAGGTCCCCAGACTCGCACACGCTAAGTGGACATTCACGCGCCGGAGATCATCTCCATCGGTGTCTCGTGTGTGCTGTCGTGTTTAGTGTTCAGTGTTTCACCGTCACACTCCATCGTTCACCAGTGCCATCGTCTTCTTCAGTGTTTGTGCGTCATATCAACAGTTTGCAGTGTGGATTATCGTCGAGTGTGAACGGCTCCGTGTTTGTCTTTATGTGTCTACTGTTTTATTGCCCACCGTTCTGTAACTTATGTGTCTTTTCAGTGTTTCTTCTCTTTGTGTATCCTCTGGCTGAAGAGCGGCGTTGTATGCCGCTGCCAGCCTACCTGATATACGGGTATTAAAATCACAATAAAGAAAAAAAAAATGTTCGTAGGGCCTGGCCAGGCTCTACAATGTAGTCCTGTCCACCAGTTGCTACCCCGACCTGTGGAAAACCTTCCGTATCCTGATGTTCCTTAAACCTGGTAAACCGCTGTCCGCCGTCTCCTCCTACCGTCCCATCAGCCTTACCTCGGTCTTCAGGAAGGTCCTGGCATCTATCCTCACCCACCGCATCCACCAGCATCTCCACCAACACCGCCTCCTTCCCGTTACCCAGTGTGACTTTCAGCCATCCTTCTCTTCCGATGACCTTCTCCTCCACCTCGCTCATGTCCTTTCCGAACAGCTCAATTCCCGTCGCTCCGCAATCTTCCTCTCCCTGGACCTCGAACGTGCCTATGACCGCATGTGGCACTCCGGTCTCCTCTTCAAGCTCCAAACCTACGCCCTTCCCATTCACTACGTCCGTCTGATCGGCTCCTTTCTCTCCCACCGTCCTTCCTACATCACCATCCATAACACGGACTCCTACACCTTTTTTCCCTCGGCCGGTGTGCCCCAAGGCTCCGTCCTCTCCCCCCTTCTGTACCTTTTATATACGGCGGACATGCCGCCGCCGCCACCCCCCGTCCACCTTCTCCAGTTTGCCAATGACACCGCCTTCCTTGCCCTTGCCCCCACATTGCAGTGCTCCCAACACCTTCTCCAATCCCATCTTGACCGGTTCACCACCTGGTGCAACCAGTGGTTGCTCAAGGTCAATCGCTAAAAAACCCAGGCAATCATTGTAGGCAAAACCACCCCTTCCTTCCGCCTCCTTGATATCTATCTCACCATATATGACCGTTCTATCGCCCTCACTCCCACCCTTAAGTACCTTGGCGTCACTCTCGACCGTCGCCTGTCCTGGACCCCTCATCTCCAGACAATCTAAGCCAATACACGCTCCCGACTGAGGAGACACTCAAGCTCCTTTCCGGCCATACGTGGGGTCTGGATCCCTCCACTATGCTCCACACCTATAAATCCCTCATCCGCCCTGTCCTTTGTTACGCCCATCTAGCCTGGATCTCCGCCCCCCCTACATTTTATAAGTCCCTTCAGATCCTTGAACGCCATGCTCTCCGCCTCGCCTATCACATCTGTCTCCCCTCCTCCATGCGGATCCTGTACGACCTCATTCCGTTCCCCCACCTCCTCCTTTTCCTTGAAAGGATTCGGATCCTGTACACCTCTCGTAAACTCGATCCTCCCTACCTGCTTGTCTCATCCATCCTCTCCCAGCCCCGCCCACTGCCGTGTCTGTATTCCCAGTCCCACCCTGTCTCCATCTCTCCACCCTCCATACCCTCTTCCAAAGTGACTTGCGCCAGCTCCCCCTCCTTGATGATGTCCTCCTCCCCTCCATCTACCCCTCCTACCAACTTTGATCCTTCCTCCCTCTTCCTGTGTCTGCTCCTTTGGGCACCCTCCCTCCCTTCTCTCCCCCCTTCCCACCCTCCTCCATTCCTCCCCACTCCCGCCAGGCTTCCCCTCCAGCCCTTCCTCCGTTTTTCCTCCGTCTCCTCCGCCATTGGCACTCTTGCTCACCCCTCTCCCTTCCACTCCCCTTTCCTCCCCCTTGATAGGTCCCCGGACTCTTACACGATCTGTGGACTTTCGCGCACCGGAGATCATAGCCATCAGCTTCACGTGTGTGTGACGTCGTTTGTGTTTTTAGTGCCCGCCGTCACGCTTCTACGTTCACTTGTGCCGTCTGATTCATCAGTGTTATGTGCGCCGTGTCAACGTGTTTCCAGTGTCGTTATCGTCGAGTGTGAACGGCTCCGTGTTTTTTTTGTATCTGTGACTACAATTTTTTTGCCCGTCACTATGTTCATTCTGATTCCCCATTCTGTGTGCTGTTATTGTCAACACTATGGCTGAAGAGCGGCGTAGCATGCCGATGACAGACTACCTGATTGTTTAGGTATGAAAATAACAATAAACGAAAAATATTGTTCGTAGGGCGAGTGGAATATGGTATGAGGAGTCTGTTATTTTTGTTCGTGAACAAACTGACTGACTGACTGACTGACTGAGTGAGTGAGTGAGTGAGTGAAAGAAAGAGAGAGAGAGAGAGAGAGAGAGAGAGAGAGAGAGAGAGAGAGAGAGAGAGATTACTTAATACTAGAAGAAACGGTGTAATGGAACTCATCTTTAATATTTCATTCTTGCTGTCCCATTTTGTTTATTGACTACTTAAGATTTAGTGTCCACATGCTATGACATGTCTGACTAATTTATCAGAGAATTTTTCAGGAACGTTGCAAGGGGGAAACCGTAAGTTGTTTCTTGGAACGTTGCACAGCAGTCGCAAAAAGTTGCAGTGCTACTTTGCGGCCCATGGGATAAATTCAAAATATTAAATCAGAAGTTGCAAGAAAGACAGTTTCATTAAATCAAATATAGTTTTAGGAGTGTCCGGTATGGATCTCTGCTTGGAGATCGTCCCCATACTTAGATTTATTTAAGCAAATCAAGTTTCATGTAGCTTCCAAATTTTGGGAAACACATCACTGTTTAAAAAAATCACATACATACACGTCAGTGCCACAGTCGGCACCTTCCTTGTGGGCCAAAATTTCACAGGGCATACACTGCACACGTAGTTGGCCACTACAGTCTCCTGTTCACATCGCACCACGAGACAGGGAAGCAGTGGCTTCACTGAGACGCCAGCTAACACCAAACGCAGCTTTGGGATCCGACTCAACCATATCCTGTATCTGAATGATTTGACTCATGATTATCAGGAACTTTGGGGAACAGAAGAATTTTTTCTGGCAGGAATTACTGGAAATGTGTTTTCCTTACTTTTTATTTCTAGCCCTTGTCATTTTTTGTTTAGGCTTCAGAGTTGGCCA
Organism: Schistocerca serialis cubense; assembly: GCF_023864345.2. NCBI lineage: Eukaryota > Metazoa > Arthropoda > Insecta > Orthoptera > Acrididae > Schistocerca > Schistocerca serialis. The sequence goes on along the minus strand of NW_026047628.1, from coordinate 3,070,947 downwards.
TGTCTCCTGGTGAAGCAGTTACTTTAGGTTTCATTGATGCGGAAAGCCCGGAGGAACCAGCTTCTTTTATATCCTTAGCACACAGCAAAGTATTCTGGTAGGAATTATTTGAGGTGTCCTCAGCAAAATTCGTGGATTTCACATCTTCAGAAGAATCAGTGGCAGCTGTATCACTTGGAGAAAGCGTTCCGCCATTGTGCTGGAGACTTTTTTGCCCTAACCGCGGCCAGAGGAAGCGTAATCGGCTTCACCAAACCAGTCGATTGCTGGCGTAAATTCCTGTCACTCTGAAACCATTGGTGGCAGTTAATCCAGTTGCACACATGAGGTTAACCTTGCCAAATAGTTGTGAAATGTCATATGGCCCAACTGGTCTTTCATTGTGGTTCGTCTATCGTAGAATGTTATTCACTGTAGCAGCATTTCAATGGGGCCATAAATTTATTGTCCAAGGGCTGCATTTTAGGGGTTGTAATTATTCCGGGCAACATCAATAACGTCATTATATTTTGCGTTTTATGCCCTTCAAGAATTAGGAGGATAGGGTCTTCTGCTGTGGGCTTGCTCTTCTCAATAAAGTATTTGGATCAGTCTGTAAATAGGTTTCCTCATATTCATGAACACGGATGGTCTCTCCCAATGGGACTATCTTTCCCCTCGGGAAAACCATCACTGGTGGGATAAATGTTCCTTCGGTTCCCATTCAACACACAACAGTCGTTACTCACACACGGTCTCTCTCAGCAGCAGTTAAAGCTTCATCCTGCCATTTGCCACTTGCCTATAAGATCACTCACTCGAAGAACCTTGGTTTGCTTGGTGGATATGCCTGTTTCATCAACACTGAATGTAGGACCAGCTGGATACTTATATTCATCAAGCTCGGCCTCCAGAGTGTTAAAAATGTGTTTATAGCTTTCTTGGTGAAATCATTAGTACAAGCAAGTGAAGCTGCTGAAGGTTTTAAGATAGAGAGAACACGTTAGTGGCCTTTCATTTCTGTCCTGCAACTTAACTACTGAATGGATGAAAGATTCCATTTTTCTTGCATGTCCGGTAAACTAAACGTCACACATCACCTCTAGTAAGGTCATAGAATTTACATTCCGTTATAATTAAAAATTTAACGTCTTCCATATCAGCAGGCAACATTAGCTTCCTTCTGATTTTTCGACTAACTACTTCTTCAAAAGGCAAGTCAAGACGAAAAAATCTTTGTAGTGTCGCTCTTGGCACAAGAAACGATTTTGCTGCCTTTCTTAGACCCTTTCTTTTCTCTGGTAGTGCCTCCATAACTCTTACCATTTTCTGTTTATTCCAACTCCTTCTTTTTTGTTTTCACCTGCACTTTAACTCTTTAGACGGCATCTGCTACACAAAATTGAACAAAAGCTCTGTAGTGATTATAATTTGGGCAGTTTTTGTTTTGGGGTTCGTACTGCCAGGACAAGAGGGGCTCATAATAGCAGCACCCACATTTTTGTGTATGAAAACTTATCATCGTCTAAAGTTAATTATAAATTCCAGTACTAAAATTGGAACATAAAGTTTGATACAGGTGCAATACCAGGAGACTATCGTAATTAGACCTTTCATAACTATAGCACTTTTGTTACAAATGCCCACCTCACAAAGTGTTTGTCAGCAAAACTGTTGCATCAGGGTGTCCTACAGGTGAAATTGCGAGCTAGTACTAGTAACTGATGCATTTACCAACAGAATGAGCTGTGTTGTTATCAGGTATGTAGAGTGCCCAGATTACACGCACAGTTTAAATCGTTTTACGACATCGGTCCTCAGAACTGTCCGTCAGCGATAGTCTCTCAATATGGTACTGTAGTTGCTGGCGTCCGCATAAAACAGTTTCACCAACAGCGCACAGTCTCTCTTCTTGATAGCCACACGAGTCACGTTACGACTCGTCAAATTACAGTGTCATACTGTTGTAGAAACGGTGAACAGCTCAAGAATGACATTTTGTTTCTAAAAGTGGAACTACATTTTTCCATTGTAAACCGGTTCCACATTAAAGTATTAGCATGTATACCAATTTTCGGTTAGTGAAAACTGCATCAGAATCCCTGCAGCTGTTCCTGAGATCAGCCTTGTCATACACACGGAAAGACTACGGTAGGGACTTTAATTTGCAATACTCAGTTATGGGTAGATTCTGGTCAAGCTTCGTCGTTGTCTGGAGTTGCGGCAGCTGTTTAGTTTATCGCTTTTGCCGATAGACACCGCCTCCTCTGTAGCTGACCGTCTCATAGTTGCCATCATTGCCACAAGGTGTCACACAGAAAGCAATGTGAATTTGTAACAGACTAAAAATCGAGTACCATGTTGTAATGTTATATAAAGGAAGTGTAATTAGCTGATTCAATGCCTGCATAAATTAAATGCAAATTTCGCAGAATGTTACTACACAGGAAGCAAAACGCAATAGACATGAGTAGTGACACAGTTAACGCATCTTTGAGAGGTCGCAATAAGACTCAGTAGGTTCTGCATCAATGTTACTTATAATACGTCTTGATTGCAAAAATGTTTATTCACATGACCGATTTCGGTTCCTCTAGAGCCATGTTCAGATCTGCAATTTCGGTTATAGGAGTAATCCGTCCACTCACAACAACCTTCACATTTCGGTTACAGGAGTAATCCGTCCACTCACAGCGACCTTCACATGCTGAATGTGACGCAGCATGTGAAGGTTGCTGTGAGTGGACGGGTTACTCCTGTAACCGAAATTGCAGATCTGAACATGGATCTAGAGGAAATGGAACCGGTCATGTGAATAAATATTTTTGCAATCAAGACAGATTATAAGTAACATTTTGTGAGTGATTGCGGTATCCCATCAGACATTATGTCTATTTTTGCAAAGGTTCTGCATCAGCTACTCCTGATACAAGAAACCTGTGAGCATTTGTGATCCAGTAACATGTCTGCATATCTTTAGAGATAGCGTTTGGACACTGCACACAACAGGAATTGTCACAATGAAGCAAATTTTCTAAAAATGCAGCTGGTTATGTTCCTTATTTAAGAATCACCAACGTTAGGGAGGTTGAGGGACAGTAGTGATTCCTAAATGTAAGTCCGATTGTGAACGCGGATTTTTAATTTATAGTATATGTTATGTGACTAGACAACAATATGTAAAGGGTGTCCAAAGCTAAAGTTCGTCTTTGAAAACGCTGGAGTAAGAGAACGACTGCTCAAAATGGCATCAGATTTGAACAGCATATTACTGACCCCGGGGCAAACGCCATGGCAAAAAAAAAAAAAAAAAAAAAACTGACCGTCAGATGTCGCTGTAAGTCTCAGAATATGAACACCAATGGACGCGTGGCACACGGCTGTACCTGAGTTCGCTTCCGAGGCACCCGACATGACTATCGCCATCCCAAGGATAGTGCGCTGCTGGTGAAGTTCTTCTACAAAAATGGCGACTGCGCACCAGTAGACCCGCAGTAGTTCTGGACACTCAGGGGTGCGAAAGGAGGTGTTGGCTCGATGTCTGTTACTGGTCTCGAGAAAATAATTACCGCATTCAGAACGACAGGTTCTTTTGAACTACAGTGAGGTGTACAGAGGGAGCAAAACAGTTAATCCGTTGTCTGTTGAAGATGTGGCCATAGCATTACAGGAGGGGCCGAGTTGTGGTGTGCAAACATGCAGTGCACAGGTAATTGTCCGAACGTTGGACATGCCCGCAAGCACACAGCTCAAAATCCTGTAAAATCTACTGCATTTCTATCCACACAAAATCAGCCATGTTCAGGAAATGCTTCCTGCTGACCTGGCAGCAAGACAAACGTTCCGTCTGGGATTTCTTGCTCACTTGGAAGTGATCAATGAATGGCCTTTGAACACTCTGTGGACATACAGAGTCCATTTCCGTCTCCAACTACATGTCAATGCGCTGAATTACAGAATATGGGCAATGGAAATTACCCACGAACTTGTGCCACTTCATTCCGCAAACGTGGTCCGTGTTGACGACATTTTTTTGTTTTTTGTTTTGTTTTGAAGAGTTGGGTCATGTGGGTCCTTGTATTGTCACTGGTAATTTGCGCACCAACGTCATTCGTAACCATCAACAGCGTGGATCTGTGGATAGGATCGTTCTAATGCAAGATGGCGCTCTTCTGTACATTGCACAGCCAGTGGAGCGGCTGCTGCAGAAGCATTTAGGAAATGCTAGAATTATCAGCCGTCATTTCCCTACAGTCTGGCAGTCTAGATCACCTGGTCTTGATCCATGTGACTTCTGGTTGTGGAATTATTCAAAAGGCGTGTTGAGTGCTTCAGATACAAACGTAGCTGAACTGAAGGCACACATTGCACAACGCTTTCTGAACAGGACCCACAAGATGTTGTGATCTGTCATGAAACATGCCATTTCTAGATTTCAACTTGTGTCAGAGAATGATGGACAGTGTATTGAACATGCCTTGCATCAGTCTCAAGACGATTAGAAACTGATGTCATTTTGATTTATGTGTGGTCTTTTGGCCTTATGACCGTTCAAAACCGAATATTCACATCTGATGTAGCATGAACATGCCATGGTCAATGGGCTCACCTAACTAACAGTGTCACAACTGTTGACTGCTGAGCTTTTCCCATTACAGACATGGATCTGTGTGGATGGTGTGATGTGCATCTGAAACCTCAGTCTTTGTACTGCTATTCATTTGTCATTTGTAGCTGACCCCATTTACATTAAAGGCTTTCAGCGCAATTTTTTCGGAAAATTCTCGTAATTTATTTGTTTACATGACGTTTTTGGGTATGTCAATAATGTGCTGCTCAAATTTGACATCATCCTGAGCAGTGGTTTTTCTTTGTACTGCGTTTGGAAAGTGGTATTTTAATTATGGAGACCTCGTATCTTAAGTACTCAAGAGTACTATAAACAATAAATTATAAACAAAAACCTTTCTCATAAAGCTTAAAGCTGAATTAAAAACTTCTGAAAAAGAATATGAAGGTATTGACACATTAATGAATACTTTAATTAAAAAACAAATTACTATAGGTGATTCAGGTAAAGAATTTGATTCTCTTGATGCACAAAATTACGTTAGAATTTTATTTCACTGAAATGCTGTGTATTCTGACAACAATCCACAAAATTAAATCAAGTAAAGGAAATAATTATTTGATAATAACAATTGCGGTATTATTATTCTGCTAGTTTTTCAGAAAGAAATTGATTATAATATACTTCTAAATGGTGAAATAAACCCTAAATCAATTAAATTTAAAATAACTAATGGACAATTAAATAGTACAAAACCATTTTTACTAATGCATAAAAAAGAAAAATGATAAAAAGGGAGAAATTTGTTTATTACATTTAGTATTCCTGTTGTGAAAATAATTATTGACTATTTAATGAACAAAAAGACACAAATCACAAAGGTGTATTTCTACCACTTTTATTTGATGCTACTTCAGCATTTTCAGCAATCGGAAATGTGGTTATAAACAAGAAAAAATATGATTAAGAATTAGAAGAACAAAAAAGACATAATTCTGCAACAGAAACTAAACTATGTGGTTTGAAAAAATAAAAAATCAGAGATATATTTCAAAATTTAATAAACCTTTATCTTATTTTGACATAGAAGAATTAGTTAAACAATGAAAAATCAAATATTTTTGTTCCATTTATATGACTGGTGAATTACTGAAAAACCCAAAGAATTAGAATTTGGAATAGTAAATGAAGATGAATCTGATCATGTTGCTACTCACTGGATTTGTTATTATAAGAATAAAAACGTTTGTATGGTGCAATAATCTACAACTGCTAGTAAATTATTTAGGAAAAATGATTTACATTATAACATCAAAAGCACACAAAATTTAAACGAATTTATTTGTAGTCATTTGTGTTTATTTGCTTTAAAACTATTATATACGAATTATAACTTTAATGATATTTTAAATTTAATAAATGGGAATTTTTGGAACTAAGTTATATGCTAAACTCAATAAAGATTTAGAAAAAACATAATATTTTCAATTATTAGAACCAAAAATTGCTTACTTTTTAAAGCAACTAGAGGTTATATTAGTTTTAAAGATAGAAGAACTTTGAATATAAATCATCTATATAATGTTAAGGATGTAGTGAACAGTCAATATGTAATGAATTAAATATTCCTTTTACTAATGCTGAATAAATAAGTATTTTAACAAGCTGAATAATTATATGACAGAAACGGATTTTAATTGGCTTAATAAAAATGATTTAACCAATTACTTTACAACATTTATATATATATATATATAATATATTATATATAGATTAGTTCTCAGAAACAGAGTCAACTCAATATTTAAACAAGGTACAATAAATAAAAATAAATAATCGAATTTACTGTTATGACTGCAGACAAACCAAAAATGTATTATTACGTTAAATGTGATTTTACTTTTATAAAAGTTGTTGTTTCCGGTAAAAACATAAACAGGAATTTACAAAGTAACGACTTTGATGTTGTGATGGTGTTATTGAGAAACTTTACAAAAAAAAACTATACACGTCCAATCAATAAAAATAGTGTTCAACACAAATTTTCTGACTATAAGACTATAAGATTCTGTAAAATCTATTTTACTTGATATATAGTTAATTATATTTGGTGAGGTGATTTACTTATTTTTCAACCTATATAAATGGAGAATCGTAATGTATCTAGTGTCTGATGTATAAAAAGTGTACTGAATCACACAATCCTCATAGAATAACAACTAAAAATGGAAAACAAGGAATTGATTGTTCTGTAAAATTTGCAACAGTAAAAAAAAGCAAATTTGTTAAAAAAATTATAGACAATGGATTGAGTATTTTTGAACAAATTATCAATGAATTACATAAACAAATGAGATAAATTTTAAAAGGAATAATGTAATTTCTTTTGAAATAGATGAAGTATGGCAAACTGATTTAGTTAAATGGCTTCTGGTAGATTGAAACAAATTTCAAAAATAAATAAGGTTGTAAATATTTATTAACTGTTACAAATGTTATTTCAAAATTCGCCTGGACCATTGCAGATAAAACAGGTAAAAATTAGTTATTCTTTAAAAAATTATTCTACTCAAAAAATCAAAAAATTACAAACAGATAATGGTAATGTATTTTATAACTAAGAATTTAAAGAATTAATGAAAAAATTTAATATTATTCATTATTCAACTTTTTGTGAATTAAAAGCGTGTGTTGTTGAATCATCTTAAAGTAAAAGATGTGGCATAATTTGACTTACAAGGAAATGATAAATGGGTTGAACTAGTTTCGAAATTTGTTGATGAATATAATAACACAAATCATTCAACAATAAAAATCAAACCAAAAGACATAAACAAAGAAAACAAAAAAATTATAGAAAACATTTTATCTAACAAATATGTTAGACAGTAATGCTAAATGTGAAATTGGTGATATATAAGAATAAGTAAACTGAATGGACTTTTCGAAAAAGGATATATAGCAAGTTGATCAACACAAATTTTTGAAACTGAAGATGTTACTCATTTGATTCAAACATAATTGTAAGACTGTAGGATTTGAATGGTGAAGAATTCAAAAGAAATCATTTTGAACAAGAACTGTTGAAATCGAATCTTCTTGAAATAGTTTTGAGAAAGAAAGGAGATAAAGTATATGTTAAATTGTTATATTTTGATAATTCGCCCACTAGTTTGGTAAATAAAAGTACTGTAATTCTTTAAAATGTTAATAAAAATTTTAAACATAAATGGAGTTAGTTATTGAAAATTGAAACATGTTTGGTATTGAATTTAACAATTATTATGTTTACTGTTTCACTGAAGAAGTTGTTGAGAAGGAAACTCGGAAACTCCCTCCCCCCTCCAAAATCTGGAATTTGAGTGCAATGCATACTGCTTCGATTCCTAAATTATTGATCATTTTGCTGGACACATGTTCTATTTAATCACATAAGGAGGTAGTATCAGTTCCAGTCAAAAAATGTGCCACATACGTAATAATTTTTATAGACAAAGAAGCTGTACCTTGAAAATAATCATGCCATCATATTTACCTTTTAAATAGCAAAGTAATCTAATCACACACACACACACACACACACACACAAACAACCATATATAAATATGTGTGTGTGTGCATCATATATATATATATATATATATATATATATATATATATATAGTCACAGAAGAAGCTGAGTAGTACTGTGGTGTGGAGGTTATGATACTAAACTGTTGCATGGAGGGCTCATGAGTTCAAGACTCACCTAGACTGTACAACTTTAAACTCTATTTTCGGTTCGAGTACATACTAGAAGTATCCACAAATATCAAGATTAATTGTACTGGTATGTTCTGTAGCTGTATATATATACAGTATATGTTCTGGCTCGAGGCTGTTCACCCCGCACTCTCGTGTGTGCAGGTGCTGAATAAAACTTCTACATGACATTGTTCTGCTGGAGGCCCTGGGTATTGAAACTTGTGATGGCACACATTATCGACGACACAGTGGCTCCCATCAGCCACGATACAGCCGCCGTTTACGTGGCGAGATACCCGAGTTCGAGTAATATACAACAGACTGCAATCAACCACAGACAGAAGAAGAACAGGATGTTACAATGACATAAACTGTTTGCCACCACATGAGACATCCTTCCGGGTTCTCTGGTGATGATGGCCAAGATCCAAACAAGTTGCTGAATGTATATGAGCTTATAGGCAAATTTAATAAATGGGATGACACCGTGTGTTTGGCCAACATATTTTTCTACTTGCAGGGCACTGCCAAGCAGTAGTATGAGAACAACGAGGAAAAGTTCACAAGCTGGGAGGTATTCCAGGCGGAACTGCGCAAAGGTTTCAGCGACTCACGACGACAGAAGTGCAAGACTCAAGATAAGTTAAAGTGCAGGGCACAGCGTCCAAGAGAAACTACAGCATCCTACATTCAAGACGACTTGGAGCTGTGTAAAATAGAGGATCGTAGAATGAAGTAGTAAGATAAGGTTGCACATCTCATGAAGGGTGTTACTGAGGACATGTATCAAGGCCTACTCCTGAAGTTGGTTTCGACAGCAGACGTCTTTATAAAATGGTGTCAGTATATCGACACAAAGCATCAGAAAAGAATTACACGCAAGAGGTATGAACGGCTTCCAAACGTCGTATCGATGTCTGTGATGGAAGAAGCAACTGATTTCACAAGTGCTCTACGTCAGATAGTGAGATAGTAATAAGTTCAGAAGGCACTTGGATTACACAGCGAGCAAAAATCCGGGACGCTTCAAGAGGTCATAACGATGGAAGTGGAACAGATATTGAACCCAGTCTCTCGTCCTTCATTTCACTTCAAAACGGTGAAAACGTCGAGACCCAGGCGAAGTTATGTTCTTGCAATGCCGCATAAGGGACCTGTTTGGCCACCAAGGAAGACTGACGTCTGGAGGACCCAGGGTAACCAACCAGTATTTTTCCACTCTGGACGACCTGGACATGTGATGCGCTGTAGTCGAGAAAGGTGGCGGATATTTGATGACGCCCGCACCAGAAGACTGCAGACCGACCTCAGCCGACAAAAACTCCGGACGACGAAGATAAACAAGAAGATGTGAGTGCAGGACAACGTAGATCACTATCGCCGCAACCTAGCCGCTGGAGAGGACGTTCCCCAACACCCTGATCAAGGTCTCCATCGCCGTTTAGATGCTCAAGCCGATCAGCTAGCCGCTGCAACCTGGAAAACCTTGGAGCTGAGGCCGCCAAAGAGAAAAATCCTCCGCCTTCGATCACTACAAAAATGACAAGAAACTACATCTATATCCTCATGGATGGCTGACCAGCCCAAGCTCTTGTGGACTCTGGAGCATCATAGTCAGTCATTTCGGAGAAGTACTGTCGCCAGTTGCCGAAATCCGTATTTGTCGACATCAAAACATCTCTGCTGAAGGTGACTAATCGGAAATATGTAAAACCTACAGGAAGATGTACTGTTCATGTGGATATAACTGGCTATACACAACCCTTAGAATTCATCGTCTTACAAGAGTGCAGTCATTATGTCATTCTCGGATGGGACTTTTTGAAAGATTCTTAGGCAATTATAGATTGTGGTCTCTCGAAGATTATGCTAGACGAGATGAGATACTGTGGACAGGAAGATGCACATTCGTATGTGTGGAGACTATGTGTGCTGGATGAAGTGATCATTCCTGCAGTCAGCGCTGGATCTGTCACGTGTCATGCCATGCATCAACCCATGAAACTTGTACTGGAATGTAAGAAAACCATACCACTGAAGAGTAACTTGGTCATCCCAGCCTCTGTCGTCTCGTTTAAGAGCGGATTCGGTGAATTGTGGTAGTTAACTGTCGTCGAGAACCGCAAATCCTTCCAAGATGCATGTGCGTAGCAAACGCTGAGCCGGTAATTGAAGAACAGCTGAGCGTCATAGACACTTCCCATGCCAAGTCTGTGGGCGAAATTAGCGTACCACTACAAGATCTTCTAGCTCGGCTATCACCACATCTCACTAAGAAACAACATTCTTCAAGAGTTCTTTGAATGCTTCAATCTACGGGTGAAGAGTAAATTAGACAAATCGATTGTGAAGAACCATCAACCGACAAGCCAGAGAGCATACCGTGTGTCAGCAATGGAACGGCGAATAATTCGCGACGATGTAGAGAAAATGATGAAGAATAACATCATTCTGCCTTCGCAGAGCCCATGGACGTCACCAGTGGTCCTCATCAGGAACAGGGAAGTCAGTTGGTGCTTTTGTGTTGACTACAGGAAACTTAATAAGATAACTAAAAGGGACGTTTACCCTCCACGAATTGACGATGCACTAGATTGTCTGAAGGGGGCTAAGTTCTTTTCGACCATGGATATGTACTCGGGATACTGGCAAATCGAAGTAGATGACGCTGATCGTGAGAAAACTGCATTCATCACCCCTGAGGGCCTATTTGAGTTTGCCGTTTCGTTTGTGTAGTGCACCAGCAACTTTTGAACAGATGATGGGTAATCTTCTAAGGCACCTGAAGTGGACGATGTGTATTTGTTATTTTGATGACATTATAGTGTTCTCAGAGACATTTGATGAACATATAAAAAGACTGATGGCCATTCTTAAGTGTCTCCAACAAGGCGGACTGAAACTGAATCCAAGAATGTGTCTCTTTGGAGCAAAAGAAATCAAAGTACTTGTACTCCTTGTGTCAAACGAAGGTGTGCGGCCAGACCCAGAAAAGGTGAGATCTATAGAGGAATTTCCTATTCCTAAACGTATTAGAGATGTGAAAACGTTCCTCGGATTATATTGTTATTACCATCGTTTTATCAAAGACTTTTGTGTCAAAGTCTGGCCACTCCAAGAGTTGCTAAAAGCTGATTCTAAATTTATCTGGGGTAGTGATCAACAAGATTCTTTCGATGTGCTGCGGAAGTCTCTGGCGACTGACCATGTACTTTGTCTATATGATGAGAGAGGACCTACACAACTACACACAGATGCCAGTGGGTATGGGATTGGTGCTATTCTGGTGCAAATTTCGGATTGGAAAAGAGTAGGTTATAGCCTATGCTTCTAGGACACTTACAAAAGCCGAGAGAAATTACTCAACTACAGAAAGAGAATGTCTTGCTGTGATCTGGGCTATGTGGAAATTTCGACAGTATCTCTATGAAAGGCCATTCACAGTTGTTACAGACCATCACTCGCTTTGTTGGCTGACATGTCTTAAGGATCCAACAGGACGACTCGCCAGGTGGGCACTATGTCTTCAAGAGTATGACATTACCATATGTACAAAAGTGGAAGAAAACACCAAGATACAGACCGTCTCTCTTGAAACCCTGTGCAAGACCATCAAGACTTTGATGAAGCCAGTGAGCTCACTGCCACTGTTGGATAAGCAGCAGCCAGCAGTCGCACTCTTAGCTCACATATTTGATTTATCGTTTAATTCTTAATTTCTTTACGTGTTTTTGGGTACTTGCACAGTTTAATTCACAAATTACGGGCGTATTATAATATTTTAGAGTTGCAGCATCGCATTTTAGTACCCGTATAGTGTAAATTCGAGTAGCCGTCAGTCACCTGTTTGTTTGAACGGCTTATGAGATAAGAGAGGCGAAAAAAATTGTTAGGGATGGATAGGGACTGCGCCTATTGTGTACAGACTCAGGAGGAATTGACCACCGTCCATAAACAGCTGGAAACTGTGTAGGCCGTGGTCGACAGGCTCCAGGCTGTTGTTCCGGGCCGCGGTGACATTGGGACACCCGAGGCGAGTGCTTTAGCGTATGTGGAACCTGTAGCATCGCCTGAGATCTCTGATGCCACTGCGACCTCTGATTCGGACGTCCCTGCCGGTCGACACTTGCCTGACTGTGATTTGCTAACCGTGGCGGGTAGCAAATCCCTGGGCGGAAGGCGAAAGTTGGTGCTGGTCTCAAGACTGTACCCTTACGCCTCTGTAACAGCTTTGAGGTGCTGCCCACTGCTGAAAAGTACTTCTGAGCCAGCAAGGGCGGCGTCGCCTGGTGTGGCAGTGGCCGGTCTGGACAAGTGCAGAGGGTGGGATTGCTTGTCATTGGGAGTGGCAGAATTTATCTCCGGCTTTAGCCAACTTTCTGTTTCTATAACGATTTCAGCTTCAATGCTTTCTATCAGCGCTTGAAGCTCTGGTACTATTCCAACACAGCTACTACAATTTGCGACTATAATACCGACTGTGGCTTGGTCGATTCTCGTCGTTTCTTTGCCCTGTACCCTTTGACTGGAGCCCTTCAGGCGAGTAATGGAGCCCATTAGAGATATGGCAGCTAAGGACTCGAAGAAAGCCAATGTGGGCGTGCATAACGGGGGGGAGTCATCCAAGATGTGGAAAGGGTCCTTCCAGATGCCATGAAGGGTACAGGGTGCAGCCAACTGCAGATGGTCTCTCATGTCAGCACTAAAGACGTGTGTCGCTATGGATCGGAAGAGATTCTCTCTGGTTCCCGGCGGCTATCTGAGTTGGTGAGGACTGCCAGTCTTGCTAACGAGATGAAGGCAGAGCTGAACCATCTGGAGCATCGTCAAGAGGACCAATTCGGGACCTTCAGTAGAGTGCCGAGTGGAGGGTCTGAATCAGAGGCTCAGGGGGTTCCGTGAGCGTGTAGGCTGCAAATTCCTCGACTTGCGCTGTAGGATGGTGGGGTCGCAGGTTCCGCTAAATAGGTCAGGTGTCCACTACACACAGGAGGTGGTTACACGGGTAGCAGGGGTTTGTGGACTGGGCGGTTTTTTAGGTTATTTGGTCTCGGGAAAGATCAGAAAGGGCTCCAGTCTCAAAGGGGACAGGGCAAAGAAACTACGAGAATGGACCAAGCAACAGTCGGTATTGTAGTCGTAAATTGTAGTAGCTGTGTTGGAAAAGTACCAGAGCTTCAAGCACTGATAGAAAGCACTGAAGCTGAAATTGTTATAGGAACAGAAAGCTGACTAAAGCCGGAGATAAATTGTGCTGAAATTTTTACAGAGGCGCAAACCGTGTTCAGAAAGGATAGATTAAATAGATTAGGTGGTGGTGTGTTTGTGTCTGTTGGTAGTAATTTATCTTGTAGTGAAGTTGAAAAATATTTCCTGCGAATTACTATGGGTAGAAGTTATACTCAAGAGCCATACCAAAATAATAATTGGCTCCTTCTACCGGCCCCCCAACTCAGATGATATAATGTCTGAACGGTTCAAAGAAAACTTGAATCTCATTACAAATAAGTACCCCACTCATAATTGGTGGAGACCTCAATCTACCCTCGATTTGGTGGCGAAAATACATGTTCAAAGCCAGTGATAGAAAACATGTTCCGAAATTGTACTAAATGCTTTCTCTGAGAATTAATTTGAACAATTAGTTCCTGGTCCCACACGTGATTGTAAATGGTTGCGAAAACACACTTGACCTCTTAGCCACAAATAATCCTGATCTAATACAGAGCGTTATAGCAGATACAGGGATTATTAAACACTAGGTCATTGAAGCGAGTTTCAAAACCATATCAACCAAAACTACTACAAATAAAAGCTAAATATATCCATTTAAAACAGCAGATAGAAATTCGCTTGATGCCTTCCTAAGAGAGAGTCTCTATTCCTTCCAAGCTAATTATTAAAGTATAGACCAGATATGGCTCAAATTAAAAAAATATAGTATCAACAGTAATAGATAGATTCATACCACATGATTTAATAAGAGACGGGACTAATCCACCATGGTACACAAAACACGTCAAAACACTGTTGCAGAAGCAACGAATAAAGCATGCCAAATTCAGAAGAACGCAAAATCCCCAAAACTGGCTAAGTTTCACAGAAGCTAGGAATTTAGTGCGGACGTCAACGCGAGATTCCTTTAATAGTTTCCACAATGAAACAGTCTCAAAATATGGTATATAACCCAAAGACAAGAATGCTGAGCATTAGACGGCTAGATGACATAACTAATGAGGAGGTGTCGAATAGAATTGGGGAGAAGAGGAGTTTGTGGCACAACTTGACTAGAAGAAGGGATCGGTTGGTAGGGCATATTCTGAGGCATCAAGGGATCACCAATTTAGTATTGGAGTGCAGCGTGGAGGGTAAAAATCGTAGAGGGAGACCAAGAGATGAATACACTAAGAAGATTCAGAAGGATGTAGGCTGCAGTAGGTACTGGGAGATGAAGCTTACACAGGATAGAGTAGCCTGGAGAGCTGCATCAAATCAGTCTCAGTACTGAAGACCACAACAACAACAACGACCCAAAGAGATTCTGGTCGTATGTGAAGTACACCAGTGGAAAAAAAACAGTCAATACCGTCACTGAGCGATAGCGATGGGAATATTACCGATGGTGGTGATACTAAAGCGGAGTTGCTGTATATAGCTTTCTGTAATTCCTTCACGAAAGAAGACGAAGTAAATATTCCAGAATTCGAAACCAGAACAGCTGTTTGCATGACTGACATAAAAGTAGATATCTTAGTGTTGCGAAACAAATCAAATCACTTAAGAAAGGCAACTCTTCTGGTCCATATGGTATACCAATCAGGTTCCTTTCAGAGCATTCAGACACAATAGCGCCTTTCTTAGCAATCATATACAACCGCTCACTTGACGAAATGTCTGTTCCTGATGACTGGAAAATAGCACAGGTCTCATTAATATTCAAGAAAGAAAATCGGAGTAACCCACTGAATTACAGACCCATATCACTGACCTCAATTTGCAGTAGGATTTTGGAGCATATACTGTACTCGAACATTATGAATCACCTTGAAGAAAATGACTTATTGATACATAACCAACACGGATTCAGAAAATATCGCTCTTGTGCAACACAGCTAGCTCTTTATTCCAATGAAGTAATGAGTAATGTCGACAAGGAATCCCAGATCGATTCCATATGCCTAAGTTTCCAGAAGGCTTTTGATACTGTTCCTCACAAGCGACTATTAATCAAATTGAATGCATATGGAGTATCGTCTCAGTTTGTGACTGGATTCGTGATTTCCTCTCAGAGAGGTCACGGTTCGTAGTGATAGGCGGTAAATCATCGAGTAGAATAGAAGCGATATCTGGCATTCCGCAAGGTAGTGTCACAGGCCCTCTGCTGTTCCTGATTTACATAAATGATCTAGGTGATAATCTGGGCAGCCCACGTAGACTGTTCGCAGATGACGCTGTAATTTACCGTCTAGTAAAGTCATCAGACGATCAACTACAATTACAAAATGATCTAGAGAGAATTTCCATATGGTGCGAAAAGTGGCAACTGGCATTAAACAATGAAAAGTGCGAGGTCATACACATTGGTACAAAAGAAATTCGATAAATTTTGGGTATACGATAAATCGCGCAAATCTAAGGGCTGTCAGTTCGACTGAATACCTAAGAATTACAATTACGAACAACTTATACTGGACAGATCACATAGGTAATATTGTGGGGAAGGCTAAACAAAGACTGTTCTTTGTTGACAGAACACTTAGAAGATGCGACAAGCCCACCAAAGAGACAGCCTACATTACAATAGTCCGTCCTCTGCTGGAATATTGCTGCGCGGTATGGTATCCTTACCAGGTAGGATTGACGGAGGACATCGAAAAATTGCAAAGAAGGGCAGCTCGTTTCGTGTTATCATGCAATAGGGGTGAGAGTGTCACTGATGTGATACTCGAACTGGCGTGGCAGGCACTGAAACAAAGGCGGTTTTCTTTGCGGCGAGATCTATTTACGAAATTTCAATCCCCAACTTCCTCTTCCGAATGTGAAAATATTTCGTTGGCACCCACCTACGTAAGACAATCATAATAAAATAAGAGAAATCTCGAATGGAAAGATTTAGGTGTTCCTTTTTCCCGTGCGCCATTCGAGAATGGAATGGTAGAGAACTAGTATGAAAATGGTTCGATGGACCCTCTGCCAGGCACTTAAGTGTGAATTGCAGGGAAACCATGTAGATGTAGATGTAGATGCACTCCAGGATCTCTCTGCTGAGCAGAAGAAGAACGCCAAGATATCTTGCCTTACATCGGTCAGAGGACGTGAAAGTTCAATTTCAGGTACTTAATGGATAACTTTGCAAGAAAATGGTTCAAATGGCTCTGAGCACTATGCGACTTAACTTCTGAGGTCATCAGTCGCCTAGAACTTAGAACTAATTAAACCTAACTAACCTAAGGACATCACAGACATCCATGCCCGAGGCAGGATTCGAACCTGCGACCTTAGCGGTCGCTCGGCTCCAGACTATAGCGCATAGAACCGCACGGCCACTCCGGCCGGCTTTGCAAGAAAAACTTTCATACGTTTGGAGAGAGGTGGCTTCCAGTGATTCCTAAACACATGCACTTAGTTGTTCTACAGCAGTTCCATGATGTGGTACCGTGCGCTGCGGAATTTGAATCCATGCCAAACGTCATGGACGTCGAAGACCCATAGAGGTCTCTGCACCATCGCACCGTAAGCTATGGCGGCGCCCGCCTGCTGGCTCGCTTTTAGTGTGAGGGCGCCACAGTGATTTGGTTCCAGCGACCAATAGCGGCGCCCCCAATAGCGTACTTATGCGCCTGCCTCTCGCTCAGCCAGCCAGTCTAATCACGCGTACGTCGGTTGACACCTCGCCTCACGTTAGACAGTTTACTTCCTTGCTCTGAGTACAAGTGAACGTGTTTGTTTCCTTGCGACTCCGTTGTCCGATCTTGTATTCGTTCTGTCCTTCGTTGGTTGTGTCCGTCCTCTCTCGCAGTGTTGTTCGCGGGCCTCTCCGCTGGTCCCGCCGCGCTTTCCGTCATTGCTACCCCGCGACCGTCCCGGTCGCTGTTACAACATTTTCGCGGCGAGGTAAACGGCGGTCGTTGTTGGTATGGAGGCGAAGTTGTTCTGTCTGCTGGAGCAACAGCAGCAGCAGCTCGAGCTAGACATCTTACAAAACTCGCTGCAGTTTCTAACGGACAAAGTCGATGCCCAGGACCCATTGCCGCAACAGCTTCAGAGTCCTCGGGTGTCTGATGCTTTCCCACGTCCGCCGTCGTTTCCACCCATTAATGACGCTAAAGAGGACTGGGAACCCTACTCAAACCGGCTGAAACAACATTTCACGGCTTTTCAAGTCACGGACGACTCCTTGCAGTGGTCGTTGTTTTTGTCTTGGCCCTGACACGATCTTTCTTCTCCGCAAGTCGGCACCGTTGTCCGATCCTGTGGCTCTATACCTTTTGCTGACAAACTATTATTCTCAACGCTACCATGTAGTCGCATCTCGGCTGGAGTTCCACCAGTACCATAAACAGCCTGGTCAATCGTATCGTTCCTGGGTAACAGAGTAGCAGGGTCTCAGCCGTCGATGTGATTTTATGTGCACCAGTCAGCAGTGTAAGGCTTCGTATGCAGACTCCCTGATCCGGGATGTGGTGGTTGAGCTGGCTCCCCACCCTGAGGTCCGAACTGTTGCGTTGAAACTGGACAAGCACTCCTTTGAAATTGCTCAAGCGGCTAACAAGCGTCTTATGGCGCGACCGCAGGTGGCAGCGATCACGCGTCACGGCGGGTTCCGCCCTCGCGACGTCGACGTGGCCGGGCCGACAGGGGGCAGCGCCGTCGGGACTCCTCGTGTTCCGACGCATCTATGGGGTCGGCGCCTTCGGTCGCCCCTCGTCGTCAGTCGCGCGGCCCACTTTCATCTTGCCCACATTCGGGAGCTGATTGTCCCCACCACTGGAAAACGTGCACGCTGTGTAACAAGGAGGGCCACATCCGATTGGTTTGTCGTAGTCGCTCGACTCGATCCAGTCCTGCCCCTCCTGGGCCTCAAGATACCGTCCATGCTCTGCAATCGGTCGTTCCACAGGATGACCCGTCAGCGAGGAAGCTTTTCCTCACGCTCCGCATTTTCACAGAGGGTGTCAGTTTTCAGGTCGATTCTGGGGCCACCGTCTCCCTGATTAATATGGCGACATATACTCGGCTGGGCTCTCCTGCGTTGTCGCCTCCCTCTCGCCGTTTGGTCGTCTACAGAGACGGTTCCATTCCCATTCGTGGGCAGTTCGTCGTCCAGGCGACGTACAAGCATGTTCCCCGGCTCCTTACCCTCTTTGTCGTCGACCATCCGTCGGCTTCGAATATTTTTGGCCTGGATGCGTTTCAACTGTTTGGCTTTTCAGTTTCCGATGAAGTTAAGGTAATTTCCATGGCTGTTCCCTTTCAGGACTTGGACGATCTGTGCTCCGCTTTTGCATTGGATCTGGGATGTGCTTCCAGCTTTCAGGCGCACATCACCCTAAGGCTTGATGCACAGCCTCGCTTTTTCCAGGCCCAGCTCCTTCCAGTGGCCTTATGGCCGGCGGTCAAGCAGGAACTTGATCGGCTCCAGGCCGCTGGCGTGCTGGAACCTGTAACTTACAGTGCATTGGCGACACCACTGGTGGTCATATGGAAACCCAATGAGTCCCTTTGGCCCTACAGTCAGTGTTCAGCCCCTCAATGACACTTACCCCATTCCCTGACAAGAAGACCTTTCAAGCTTGCCGGGGGAGAGTATTTTTCGAAGCTCCACCTGGCTGAGGCATACCACCAGTTGCCCTTGGATGCCGAATCTCAGAACATCGTGGTTATCAACACGCCTTTCAGATTGTATAAGTACAAGCACCTTACCCTTGGTGTCACTTCGGCTTCAGCCATTTTCCAGCGATTCCTGGAGCAGCTTACACACAGCCTATCCCTGCATGTGTGAATTATCTGGATGACATCTTCGTCACCGGGCGTTCCCGCCAGGAACATTTGCAAAACCTCAGCGCCTTATTTCACGCTCTGCAGTCTGCTGGTCTCCGCTGTCGGCTGGACAAGTGTTGTTTTTTTCAACCAGAAGTGGAATAATTAGGCCACTGGCTTAGCAAAGATGAATTCGCCCTTCGGGTCGTAATGTTGCGGCTATTGAGGCCTTCCTCGTCCCAAGGACTTATCTGAACTGCAGGTGTTTTTGGGCAAGGATACTTATTAATTAAAGTTGTTTCCCCAGGCTGCCTCTGTTCCTCAACCCCTCAATCACTTGTGTCGCAAGGGGGACCTTTTTTTCGACTCCTACCTTTGACCAGGCTTTTCTCTGTTTAAAGGCGATTCTGAAGTCTGCCCCTTGCCTTACTCCCTTCTCTCTGGACCGCCCCTTCGTTGTGGCAGCTGATGCATCGGCATACGGCATTTGCGCCGTCCTCGCCCACCAATTCGATGGCTCCAAACAGCCCATCGCTTATGCCTCTAAGACGTTGACCCCAGCACAACGGAACCACTTCCAGATTGAAAAGGAGGCCCTGGCGATCGTGTTCACCATCCAAAAATTTCACACCTATCTCTTTGGAGCAAAGTTCACCCTCCTGACGGACCATAAAACCTTGGTTACACTTTTCAGACCCCACTCTCACCTTCCCGAGCGGACGGTTCAATGTCTCCAGCACTGGGCATTGTATTTACGTAATTACGCTTACACCATCCGGTATAAGACCACCGCCCACCATGCTAATGTGGACGCTTTGTCATGTCTCCCAGCCAGCCACGATCCTGCCTCTGACCAACAGGAGGTCCTCTGCTTTCACATTGATTCCGCCCACCAGGATGCACTGGACAGTCTGCCTCTTATGGCTACTCACGTTGCTGTGGCTAACCGCCACGAGCCTGTCTTGCAGCAGGTTCTCAACTACATGGTCCACAGGTAGCCGTCCTATGTTACTCGTCGCATGCAGTCCGATTTCAGCCCCTGGCGCCACCTGTCCCACAGGTTCTCCGTGGTCGATGATGTCCTTCTGTTGGCCACGGAGTCAGATGCACACCGGGTGGTCACCCCTCCGGAATTGCGGCTTCAGGTGCTCAGTTTGTTACACTGCAGGCACTCGGGTATGTCCTGTATGAAAGTTTTGCCTCACCGGCATGTGTATTGGCCCGGCATCGATGACGACATTGAGCGCCTGTTCTGTAGGTGCACTGTCTGTGAGCATCACCAGGCGAGTCCCCCTCAGTCATTTGCACCCTGGCCTGTGCCTCGCTGGCCCTGGGATCGCATCCATATCGATTTTGCGGTCCTATTTTTGGGGTCCATGTGGTTACTCATCATTGATGCCTACTCCAAATACCCATATGTTTTCCACATGGCATGCACCACCATGGAGGTTACACTCATGGCCCTGGCCCAGGTTCTCACCATTCAGGGCCTGCCCCACACATTGGTCTCCGATAATGGTCCCCAATCCACAGTGTCCTCCTTCCACAACCTCTATCAGGCCAACAGTATCAGACATATCTGTAGCCCCCCTTTCCACTGGCGGAGAAGCATGTCCGCACTTTTAAACACCAGTTGACTAAGGCGGTTGACACATCTCCAACCACGTTGGCCCTCATCCTGTTTTTGAGCACCTATTGCACTACTCCAATTGACGGGCGCAGTCCAGCGGAGCACCTTCATGGGCAACAGCCATGGACCCTGCTCCATTTGCTGATGCCATCCTCCTCCCACCCCCCCCCCCCTCCCGGCCTCACAGCGGTACGCCCCTGGCATGGCTGTGTGGGCCCACGAGTACGAGTGCAAGGCCGATTGGACACCTGCCACAGTCATCGCGGCCCATGGGCGGCGTGCGACGTCGGTGCAGACGTCGAAAGGGTTGAAGCACCGTCATCATAATCAGCTCCACCCTCGTGCTGCCACGGGACTCGCGCCGCCGCCTCTGTCCCTAACTCCTTCGGGTACAGACGTGGTCCTTGAGTCACTGTCCCAGCCCCCAGTTGCCATCTCCCCACGGGCCTGCCACCAGCCCTCTCCGCCACCGTGTGGATCGGGGGCTCACTCCCTGGCCCTGGACTCTGGATCAGCTGTCATGAATATCTCGGGCGTCCCTTTCTCCCCGCCAATTGCGGTTGATACACCCAGTTCCTCTTTTCACTGCCGCCCACCTCGGCACCGTCCGGGGCGTTTCCGCCCCTACGTGCACGTTTCAGTGGGGAAGTATCTAGTACCGCATGCCGCGGAATTTCAATTCGCGCCAGACGTCTTGGACGTCGAAGACCCATAGAGGTCTCTGCACCATCGCGCCATGAGCTGTGGCGGCGCGCGCCTCCTGGCCTGCTTTTAGTGTGAGGGCGCTACAGTGGAACACGTGGTTGCACCGGCCAATAGCGGCGTCCTCGATAGAGTACTTAAGCGCCTGCCTCTCGCTCAGCCAGCCAGTCTAATCACGCTTACGTCCGTTGACACCTCGCCTCACGTTAGACAGTTTACTTCCTTGTTCTGTGTACGAGTGGACGTGTTTGTTTCCTTGCGACTCGGTTGTTCGATCTTGTTTTATTCGTTCTGTCCTTCATTGGCTATGTCCGTCCTCCCCCGTTGTGTTGCTGTTCGCGGGCTTCTCCGCTGGTCCCGCCGCGCTTTCCGTCATTGCAACCCCACGACCGTCCCGGTCGCAGTTACAACACATGACACACCTGAGGCCGTACATTTAGAATTTATTAAGACCTACGATAGAAGTTGCAAGAGATTTTTCTGGCCAGGTTTATTTACGAATGTCCGTCACTATGTGTCGCACTGTAGAGAGTGCCAGAGGAGAGAGGCAGTTCCTCAGAAACCACCTGGCTGACTCATACCAATTCCACCAAGTGATGCTACGGTCGCAGGTTCGAATCCTGCCTTGGGCATTGATGTGTGTGAAGTCCTTAGGTTAGTTAAGTTTAAGTAGTTCTAAGTTATAGGGGACTGATGACCTCAGAAGTTAAGTCCCATAGTGCTCAGAGCCCTTTGAACCATTGGAACCACCAGCCGTGACGCCTTTCCAGCGTGTAAGGATTGACGATTTCCAACGTCTGTTAGTGGCAATAGATGGATTTTTTGCGTGCACAGATTATATGACACGCTACGCTATTACAAAAACCGTGAAAACAGCCAAAGCATCCGAGGCAGCCAAATTCACCGTGGATGACATTGTATTAAAACATGGTGCCCCAAGGTCGTTAATTAGGGATCGAGGGAAAGTTTTTCAATCGAATCTTGTGACAGAAATAAACCGTCGGTGCAACATTATCCATCACATGACATTAAGGCGTTCAGCAAGCCCGTTAGTTTAAGAATGGTAGGCAGTCGTCATGTGATGACGGGCTTATTGAACGCCTTAATAAGACCTTGCCCGACATACTATCAATGTCCGTCAATGTTGAGCATAGCAACTGGGGTGAGGTGATACCTTTCGTGACGTTTGGCTACAAGACCACTAAACAAGACACCACAGGATTTACAGCATGGTTTCCTGGTGCATGGGCGTGAGGCGACTACGACAATGGACGTGGACGACGCCTACATCCGCCAGGCGTTAACCAGAGCTGAGGAAGCTCAGCAGTTACACTACTGGCCATTAAAATTGCTACACCACGAAGATGACGTGCTACAGACGCGAAATTTAACCGACAGGAAGAAGATGTTGTGATAGGCAAATGATTAGCTTTTCAGAGCATTCACACAAGGTTGACGCCGGTGGCGACACCTACAACGTCCTGACATGAGGAAAGTTTCCAACCGATTTCTCATACACAAACAGCAGTTGACCGGCGTTGCCTGGTGAAACGTTGTTGTGATGCCTCGTGTGAGGACGAGAAATGTGTACCATCACGTTTCCGACTTTGATAAAGGTCGGGTTGTAGCCTATCGCGATAGCGGTTTATCGTATCGCGACATTGCTGCTCGCGTTGGTCGAGATCCAATGACTGTTAGCAGAATATGGAATCGGTGGCTTCAGGAGGGTAATACGGAACGCCGTGCTGGATCCCAACGGCCTCGTATCACCAGCAGTCGAGATGACAGGCATCTTATCCACACGTCTGTAACGGATCGTGCAGCCACGTCTCGATCCCTGAGTCAACAGAAGGTGACGTTTGCAGGACAACAGCCGTCTGCACGAACAGTTCGGCGACGTTCGCAGCAGCATGGACTATCATCTCGGAGACCATGCCTGCGGTTACCCTTGACACTGCATCACAGACAGGAGCACCTGTGGTGGTGTACTCAACGACGAACCTGGGTGCACGAATGGCAAAACGTCATTTTTTCCGATGAATCCAGGTTCTGTTTACAGCATCATGATGGTCGCATCCGTGTTTGGCGACATCGCGGTGAACGCACATTGGAAGTGTGTATTCGTCATCGCCGTCCTAGCGTATCAACCGGCGTGATGGTATGGGGTGCCACTGGTTACACGTCTCGGTCACCTCTTGTTCACATTCACGACACTTTGAACAGTGGACGTTACATTTCAGATGTGTTACGACCGTGCCTCTACCTTTCATTCGATCCCTGTGAAACCCTACATTTCAGCAGGATAATGCACGACCGCATGTTGCAGGTCCTGTACGGGCCTTTCTGGATACAGAAAATGTTCGACTGGTGCCCTTGCCAGCACATTCTCCAGATATCTCACCAATTGAGAACGTCTGGACAATGGTAGCCGAGCAACTGGCTCGTCACAATACGCCAGTCACAACTCTTGATAAACTGTGGTATTGTGTTGAAGCTGCATGGGCAGCTGTACCTGTACACGCCATCCAAGCTCTGTTCGACTCAATGCCCAAGCGTATCAAGGCCGTTATTACGGCCAGAGGTGGTTGTTCTGGGTACTAATTTCTCAGGATCTATGCACCCAAATTGCGTAAAAATGTAATCACATGTCAGTTCTAGTATAATATAGTTATCCAATGAATACCCGTTTATTATCTGTATTTCTTCTTGGTGTAGCAATTTTAATGGCCAGTAGTGTAGCTCGACTCTGCACGCTGCAGGCTCCATAAAACGATCGCTGAAGGTATGACGCGAGCCACAGCCCCGTTGTCTACCAGCCTGGTGACCTCGTCTGGATCTTCACTCCGGTACGGAAGGTTGATCTCTCTGAGAAGCTCCTTAGGCGCTACTTTGGACCTTATACAGTTGTAAGACAGTTGTCTGATGTTACTTATGAAGTTGAAGATTTTGACCCCGATGTGAGACGACGAATGATCAGAGGTACAGTCTACATCCTTCAAACGAAGCCCTACAAGGATTTTGCCACTCAGGGTAAATTCGAAGCTGCAGCAACAGGCAACAAGCGGAAAGGTGACGAAAAGCGTAGCGGCAAAAGAAGCTCTAAGAAGATCACCGCCAGGGAGAGAATCAGTCATCGGGAGTCGAGTATGCAGCACCGATGACTCGTTCCCCGACTAAGACGCCGTAACACCGAAACGCTGTTCACTTAAATGGGGAGCAATGTCACAGAAGAAGCTGAGTGGCACCGTGGTGTAGATGCTATGGTACTAAACTGTTGCATGGAGGGCACCTGGACTGTACAATTTTAACTTTCACATTCGGTTCGAGTACATTGCAGAACTATCCACAAATGTCAAGATTCATTGTACTGGAATGGTCTGTAGCTGTGTATATACTATATGTGTTCTGGCCAGAGGCAGTCCGCTCCACGCTTTTGTATGTGCAAGTGCTGAATAAACTTTTTTCTATGTGGCTATATATATATAAATTGAATATGTGTCGGTATGTTTCACTTTGTTGCCATAACTATTCACAACAGCCCAATTTCTTTTATCCATCGGAGTAGCCTTACGTCTCGCATTATGCACTATGCTGTTTTGGTTACAGTGGATGGATGTGGGTGGTTGTGGATGGCAAAAATTTTAATGCTAATATAATTATGACTATGTGGTGCCAACACAAATTTCGTGGTGTAATCTCTGCCTAGAGTTTCCTGTCAGTGATGTAATGAGATCTTCAGTGTATGGCAAACTTTGAATGGAATGCAAAATGATTATATGGGATGAATGTACAGTTGCCCATAAAAAAGTCTTGATGCACTCAACACAACAGATCTTCAGAAAAACAAAATATTAATGATAGGAGTTTTATTGCTACTATCAGGAGACTTTCGGCAAACATTACCAGTAATTCCAAAATCAAAACCAGCAGACGAAATAAATGCAAGTTTGGAGAGATTAATATTTTGGAATAAGTTTGAAAAGTTATATTTGAAAGAAAATACACATGCAATAATGTCAGGAGATCCTAGAGCTAACATATTTGCCCAAAATTTATTGAAAAATGCATATGGTCCTTACCTTCTTGACCTTTACCCTGGAAAGCTGATTTTAACACTAGAATTATGCGGTATGTCAGAAGCCTAGGGGCAATTATTGATAAAGTGTATCCATCTATAGAAATGAACTAGCAAAATAAAGATTGGCCGTGTGAGTGAACAATTGTAACACCAAGAATGACGTAGTGCAACAAATGCAGAAGTTTATTCCAGTAGCAGAAACAGTATATAAATCAGTAGTTACAATAAAAGAAGAAACTGTCAACTTCAAAACCGAATTCTTAAACTTATTAAATGCCTTTGCATACACTGAAACTGAAATATTAACTCACGCAACTTATGTAATGGCACAAGATTGTGTGTCAAACAACAACTTCATAATATTATTGAAGCACTAACATTAACTGGTAAACAAAAAGGAAATTCAGTGTTCCTACCAAGAATCCTTACAATATCAACTCATACGCCATTTTCTTTTAAAAGATAACATTTTCTTGTGAAATTACTTTATAGTGTGACAATCAATAAGGCTCAGGGCCAAACATTTCACTAATGCATAGTTGATTTGAAGGAACCCTGTTTCTCACATGGTAAACTCTACATTATTTTTCCACATGCCGAAGAAGCAGAAAGTATATGTGTGTCTCTGACACACATCCAGACATCATATGTAGTGTATAAGAAAGTAATTTTATGTAATGAATTTATATGTAAGGTATTTGTCCAAATAAAAAGTCGAAATGAAAAGTGAAAATGTCTTTCACTGCAGTTTTTTGTCCATTATTACATGTATAAAACTACTGACAGAAAACTAAAACCCTTGTCTAACAGGTTATTATCATCAAATGTACCTATAAAAAGGTAACCATAAATTGTCAGGGATCCAAGAAGTTTTTGTGGCATATTTAAAATTTAGTTCTTGTGGCATGACAGATCTCGAAACTGACCAACTCATTTCTTTAGAAAAATTGAATTTTAGAGACTTATCAACACACCGAGTGGTGTTTCCCTTTTGTGTGTGTGTGTGTGTGTGTGTGTGTGTGTGTGTGTGTGTGTGTGTATATGTATGGCAACCATGAGTAGAACACAATACGTGGGGCATCTGTCTGTTTGCTGTAGGCTTTTACTCTTCTTTTTCAAGTACCATCGCCTTTTTGTGTTGTTCTCGTGGTCTGGCTTCTGCGTACAACGGCGGTGTGTGAACTTATTCTCCTCAACTTTGTCTCCAGACGAGGTGATGAAAATTGCCTTGACAGTTAATCGATCAAGAGCGGGAAGTTCACGAGCATACGATCAGAGTGACAAGTGCCTGAGAGATGACTTCCCTATCAATACAAGTGCATGAGAGATGACTTCCCTGTCAATCTCCTTCATAATTTTGCTTCTCAAATCAACAGAGTCGTTATCATGCACTAGCACATGAAATGTTGTTTTGTCGGTTGGTTCTTTTACACTACGACCGAAAGGTGTCTCAGTTGTTGGGAAAAAATTCCAGCCGTGATGGACACACCTTTTGGAAAGAGTTCGTTCGGTAAAAGACAATTTTGGAGCTATCAGATGGAAAATATTATTTCAATCTACTCTTTGCTCAAGTTTACGTCTTTTGGTAGGGCTCAGCCTTTCATTTCTTCTTAGGAAGTTAACGATAAAGGCATCATATCTCGTCACCAGTAACAGTATTGCATAGGAATGCTGAATGACCGATCTGATTATGTTCAAGCAAAACTGCAAAAACAATCACTCCGTTGATTTTTGTTGTTTCGAATTAGAGCATACTGTACTCCTACACCAGGGTTCTGAGCCTCCCCTGTTGAATGTAAATGTCGCATGATAGTTACATGGTAATCCATTACTTAGATCGGTAGTCGAGACCTCCTTAATGTGGAAAATGGTTCCTGCCAGAACGATCTTTGTAGAAACAAGAATATCTTTATCTGTCATATTTTTCCCAAAAGCACTCGCTCTACACACAGTTTAAATCTTTCGAGCTGCCTCCTCAGCATTCACCCTCTATTATACCAAAAGCATATATTGTGTTGTAGATGTTACACCTTTTTCCACTTGCGACCCAACTTTGCAACGCTAAATTGTAGTTCATGATATTCAAGTATGCAAAGCCCAATGCGTAACTGCAAGTTGATAACAAGAACTTCAAATACGAAATTGACAGTTGATACATACACTGACAGCGTGGCGCCGCGTTCACATTGGTGGCCTCGATCCCCCAGCTCGCGCTATTCGTCCACGAGACTCAGAGGGCCATAGACACGGGTTCCCAGGTAGATGCCGTGTTTCTTGACTTCCGCAAGGCGTTCGATACAGTTCCCCACAGTCGTTTAATGAAAAAAGTAAGAGCATATGGACTATCACACCAATTGTGTGATTGGATTGAGGAGTTCCTAGATAACAGAACGCAGCATGTCATTCTCAATGGAGAGACGTCTTCCGAAGTAAGGGTGATTTCAGGTGTGCCGCAGGGGAGTGTCGTAGGACCGTTGCTATTCACAATATACATTAATGACCTGGCGGATGACATCGGAAGTTCACTGAGGCTTTTTGCAGATGATGCTGTGGTGTATCGAGCGGTTGTAACAATGGAAATTTGTACTGAAATGCAGGAGGATCTGCAGCGAATTGACGCATGGTGCAGGGAATGGCAATTGAATCTCAATGTAGACAAGTGTAATGTGCTGCGAATACATAGAAAGATAGATCCCTTATCATTTAGCTACAAAATAGCAGGTCAGCAACTGGAAGCAGTTAATTCCATAAATTATATGGGAGTACGCATTAGGAGTGATTTAAAATGGAATGATCATATAAAGTTGATCGTCGGTAAAGCAGATGCCAGACTGAGATTCATTGGAAGAATCCTAAGGAAATGCAATCCGAAAACAAAGGAAGTAGGTTACAGTACGCTTGTTCGCCCACTACTTGAATACTGCTCAGTAGTGTGGGATCCGTACCAGACAGGGTTGATAGAAGAGATAGAGAAGATCCAACGGAGAGCAGCGCGCTTCGTTACAGGATCATTTAGTAATCGCGAAAGCGTTACGTAGATGATAGATAAACTCCAGTGGAAGACTCTGCAGGAGAGACGCTCAGGAGCTCGGTATGGGCTTTTGTTAAAGTTTCAAGAACATACCTTCACCGAAGAGTCAAGCAGTATATTGCTCCCTCCTATGTATATCTCGCGAAGAGACCATGAGGATAAAATCATAGAGATTAGAGACCACACAGAAGCATACCGACAATCCTTCTTTCCACGAACAATACGAGTCTGGAATAGTAGGGAGAACCGATAGAGGTACTCAGGGTACCCTCCGCCACACACCGTCAGGTGGCTTGTGGAGTATGGATGTAGATGTAGATGTAGATGTTTAATCAGAGTCACAACTTCAGACGAGGGCTGAAATACATTAAAAAAGAGAGATACGGACGGACGCGACCACGCAACTAAAGATTAGAGTGCACAATGATTACCACTAGACCACGGGCTCACACGGCACGGCAACATCTAGAAAGTAGACAACACTTTCTCCTGACACTTTAGTGTATTACAGTGTTGCCAGATCGTGCAGACTGCCGGACTCAGCGTTGTGAGGGGCGGTCGGTTTTATTGGCCACCTTAAATGAACGACTCAGTCTGTGGCAGCCAGCCTGCGGTCAGTTTTTATGTCTAAGACTGTACATTAATTGTGAAAACAGATGCAATTATGAATGACTGATAACTTCGAATCGTCATTCAATACGTCTGACGACACTGAACTCAGC
Source organism: Schistocerca serialis cubense (assembly GCF_023864345.2). NCBI lineage: Eukaryota > Metazoa > Arthropoda > Insecta > Orthoptera > Acrididae > Schistocerca > Schistocerca serialis. Next base: position 3,041,511 of record NW_026047628.1, on the reverse strand, counting down.
TTAAGATTTCAGATTTACACTCTTCATCTGTCTTGAGCGTTAAATTGTATTACGTCTGTTTCCTCTGAGGTGCTCTTGACACTTTCACGGTGCATTGCAAGGAATAGATGCCCACGACCAGCAAGTGTTACCATGTTCACTACACCGCACCTTTCCCCTCCTGTGTTATTTCACTGCAGACGCACCATCTGCACAGACTTCTGATTACAGTGGATTTTTTCCAATACGCAAAATGTTTATAAAAGACTCTGACGTCTGTTGCCAGCATGAGCGTCTTCAGTGAAACATGGGTCGTTCTCACGAGTAACTCATGTTACACTACACCAGCAACTACACAACCATGCATATAAACTTATTTAAATGTTAAGCAAAATTAGCAATTTCTTCAACTTTGTAATCATAATGTTACCACATCTACATCTACATCCATACTCCACAAGCCACCTGACGGTGTGTGGCGGAGGGTACCCTGAGTACCTCTATCGGTTCTCCCTACTATTCCAGACTCGTATTGTTCGTGGAAAGAAGGATTGTCGGTATGCTTCTGTGTGGTCTCTAATCTCTATGATTTTATCCTCATGGTCTCTTCGCGAGATATACATAGGAGGGAGCAATATACTGCTTGACTCTTCGGTGAAGGTATGTTCTTGAAACTTTAACAAAAGCCCATACCGAGCTCCTGAGCGTCTCTCCTGCAGAGTCTTCCACTGGAGTTTATCTATCATCTACGTAACGCTTTCGCGATTACTAAATGATCCTGTAACGAAGCGCGCTGCTCTCCGTTGGATCTTCTCTATCTCTTCTATCAACCCTGTCTGGTACGGATCCCACACTACTGAGCAGTATTCAAGTAGTGGGCGAACAAGCGTACTGTAACCTACTTCCTTTGTTTTCGGATTGCATTTCCTTAGGATTCTTCCAATGAATCTCAGTCTGGCATCTGCTTTACCGACGATTACTACTGAAGGAGACAAATGAGCTGTTACTCTACTTAGTGAAGTAAGTTGTTGTATACAGTATTTCACTGACCACAAAATATTTACAGTCCCAAGAACACACTTCTACCTCCTCTGAGAAATTACACTTTTTTGGAAACATAATTTGGAAAATGTATTGGATTCCTTTTTGATGCGATGCATAAGGGAGAATCACAATATACAGGGTGTTACAAAAAGGTACGGCCAAATTTCAGGAAACATTTCTCACAAACACGTAAAGAAAAGATGTTATGTGGACATGTGTCCGGAAACGCTTAATTTCCGTGTTAGAGCTCATTTTAGTTTCGTCAGTATGTACTGTACTTCCTCGATTCACCGCCAGTTGGCCCAATTGAAGGAAGGTAATGTTGACTTCGGTGCTTGTGTTGACATGCGACTCATTGCTCTACAGTACTAGCATCAAGCACATGAGTACGTAGCATCAACAGGTTAGTGTTAATCACGAACGTGGTTTTGCAGTCAGTGCAATGTTTAGAAATGCGGAGTTGGCAGATGCCCATTTGATGTATGGATTAGCACGGGGCAATAGCCGTGGCGCGGTACGTTAGTATCGACACAGATTTCCAGAACGAAGGTGTCACGACAGGAAGACGTACGAAGCAGTTGATCGGCGTCTTAGGGAGCACGGAACATTCGAGCCTATGACTCGCAACTGGGGAAGACCTAGAACGACGAGGACACCTGCAATGGACGAGGCAATTCTTCGTGCAGTTGACGATAATCCTAATGTCAGCGTCAGAGAAGTTGCTGCTGTACAAGGTAACGTTGACCACGTCACTGTATGGAGAATGCTACGGGAGAACCAGTTGTTTCCGTACCATGTAGAGCGTGTGCAGGCACTATCAGCAGCTGATTGGCCTCCACGGATACACTTCTGCGAATGGTTCATCCAACAATGTGTCAATCCTCATTTCAGTGCAAATGTTCTCTTTACGGATGAGGCTTCATTCCAACGTGATCAAATTGTAAATTTTCACAGTCAACATGTGCGGGCTGACGAGAATCCGCACGCAGTTGTGCAATCACGTCATCAACACAGATTTTCTGTGAACGTTTGGGCAGGCATTGTTGGTGATGTCTTGATTGGGCCCCATGTTCTTCCACCTACGCTCAATAGAGCACGTTATCAAGATTTCATAGGGGATACTCTACCTGTGCTGCTGGAACATGTGCCTTTACAAGTGCGACACAACATGTGGTTCATGCACGATGGAGCTCCTGGCCATTTCCGTCGAAGTGTTCGTACGCTTCTCAACAACAGATTCGGCGACCGATGGATTGGTAGAGGCGGACCAATTCCATGGCCTCCACGCTCTCCTGACCTCAACCCTCTTGACTTTCATTTATGGTGGCATTTGAAAGTTCTTGTCTCCGCAACCCCGGTACCAAATGTAGAGAGTCTTCGTGGTCGTATTGTGGACGGCTGTGATACAATACGCCATTGTCCAGGGCTGCATCAGCGCATCAGGGATTCCATGCGACGGAGGGTGGATGCATGTATCCTCGCTAGCGGAGGACATTTTGAACATTTCCTGTAACAAAGTGTTTGAAGTCACGCTGGTACGTTCTGTTGCTGTGTGTTTGCATTCCATGATTAATGTGATTTGAAGGGAAGTAATAAAATGAGCTCTAACATGGAAAGTAAGCGTTTCCGGACATGTCCACATAACATATTTTCTTTCTTTGTGTGTGAGGGATGGCTCTGAGCACTATGGGACTTAACTTCTGTGGTCATCAGTCCCCTAGAACTTAGAACTACTTAAACCTAACTAACCTAAAGACATCACACACATCCATGCCCGAGGCAGGATTCGAACCTGCGACCGTAGCAGTCCCGCGGTTCCGGACTGCGCGCCTAGAACCACTAGACCACCGCGGCCGGCGTGTGAGGGATGTATCCTTAAAGTTTGGCCGTACCTATTTGTAACACCCTGTATATGGTCGTTCTTCCACATTGCATTCGAGAGCTGAATAGTAGAAAAACAACATCTTTTGCACGACCATCCCCTTCAGCAAGCACAAAAATATTTGTTTTGTATATAAAAACCGCCTTTTCTTGTTGCACTTTATTTTATTTCTCCCACACGGGTTTCACCTTTTTTTCTGTTACTTTAAAGCATCTTCAGTGAGATCTAAACTGAAGAGCCAAAGAAACAGGTGCACCTGCCTAATATCGTGTCGGGGCCCGCGACCACGCAGAAGTGCCGCAACACGGCGTGGCGTGGACTCAACTAAAATTTGAAGTAGTGCCGTAGGGAACTGACACCGTGAATCCTGCAGGGCTCTCCATAAATCGGTAATACAAGAGTGTGCCTTTGGCTGTGAAAGCCCACTTCGATGATGTTTCGTTGAATGGTTCGCACGCTGACACTTGTTGATTGCTCAGCACTGAAATGCGCAGCAGTTTGCGGAAGGGTTGCACTTGTGTCACGTTGAACGATTCTCTTCAGTCGTCGTTGGTCCCGTTCTTGCAGGACCTTTTTCCGGCCCCAGCGATGTCGGACATTTGATGGTTTCCCGTTTTCCTGATATTCACGGTACACTCGTGAAATGATTGTCCAGGAAAATCCCCACTTCATCGCTACCTCGGAAATGCTGTGTCCCATCACTCGTGCGGCGACTATAACACCACGTTCAGACTCACCGAAACCTTGATAACCTTCCATTGTACCAGCAGTAAACGATCTAACAACTACACCGGACACTTGTTGTCCCATCTAGGCGTTGCCGACCACTGCTCCGTATTTACTATTTACATATCTCTGTGTTTGAATACGCATGCCTGTACCAGTTTCTTCGGCACTTCAGTGTATATCAAGAGATCTGCATGTCCTACGTTGTAGGGCTCTTTCCTTTAGCCACAGAGTATGAGTTACTTTGCATCGCATCTGTTAGTTTGTAAATCATCATGTTGAACTCTGAACTGTTTTGAGCTGATGAATCTTACATGTAATGTAGTTATGAAATGGACTTAGATTGCTATTTAGTTTGGGAATATTGCTACCCTCAACGTGACTTTACTGCATTTGATAACGGTAGTTTGTATCTTCATTTCAAATGAATATCCTAGGACCACTTCCCGTTTATTTAAGGTTTCCTTTATTGAATAAACAGTATTTAACATATTTCTCTGTTGTTCACATCAGTTACAGACCTCAGAATGCAACCCTTTTTATTAATTAATTCATTTAAGTTTTTCTTTGTATTTCTGTCTATTTTATTAACTCGCAATTCTAGCCAATGCATAGACTATTTGACTGCAGGATGATAGCTACAGATTATTATTCGCAGAGAGTTAGCTGCAGGCGTGACCGGCTCGACTATATGACTACATCGAGCTATTATTTGTAAACAGAGACGTGCTTAGTGCAAGTAACAGCAGGTAATTACGCCACGGGTTTGCACGTATTGAAGTGCTGTTTGGAGGAGCAACTACTCACAGTGGCAACCACTAAGTACCGTCGCAATTGCGGTTTTCTCGTCCGGGATATAGGCCAAATCCCGTTAGAACTGCTGCTGTAATTCTAAGACAGTACAGTATTCTGCGATCCAGGTCTCAAATCTATTGCGTGATTGGCAGTTTGCGTGAGGGCTATGAGCATAAGATTTGTGTGCGTGGAAACTGGTAGCAAAAGCTAGGTGTGGGGAAGTTCGCCACGGAACTTGAAGGAAGAAGAAGGAGGCGTCCTGACTTGGAGTCTGCAGCGGCCAGCAGCAGTGGAGACCTCGGCGGCGGCAGAGCAGCAGTGGCAGCGACAGCGCGTTGGTCAGCATTGACACTTCGGCCAGCAGCAGTAGAGCAGGAACAGCCAGCAGTGATGGAGCTTCCAGTGGTTAAGTCATCACCCAGCTCATGCAGTTCAGATCAAGTGAGTGGGAGGGACAATTAGTCCTAAACCTGAACGTGGCAGTGTTGGTACAGACCATATTAGTCCGAAATCAGAGAAGCGATATGTAATTTCGAGTGATTAAATGGCGTGGTTAAAGGAAATTCTGACATATTATAACTCTAAAATAGGGGTATTGGGCTCACAGATAAGTTCAATAAAAACAGAGACATGTTCAGTAGAGACAACTGTAGCAGAAGGTGTAAAAGTTGAGATGAAGAAAATCAAACCCAATATAGAAAGGATGAGAGATCCCTACAAGAGCTATAAGAGCAGATGTGGGCAAAATTACTGAAGAGGTTGGCCTGATTAACACCAGAGACGACACAGTCGAAACAGATTACGGGGAGAAGTTGGAGAAGATATATTACCACCTGGGTTGCTATGCTATGAATTGTTGTTGAGACAAAATGCACTGCATGAAGTGACCACTGAGTTGTGCTTCATCCGACCTATGCGTTTACTTGAACTTGGCTGTCTATTTGCGTTTAGTTTCCCGCCGATGTTGCGGTTATGCCGTGGTTCATCCTCCTTCTATGTGTACCAGCAGCGATTTGTGTAGATATTTGCACCGTGTACCATCTTTGGTCTTGTGCGTACAGTTTCCAGATAGGGTGTGTGCGGGAGCCAGTCAGTTGGTGCGGACCAGGGAGGATATCTCCATGCAGCGCAGTCGTCTGGGTCAGCTGGAGGTCCCTGGGAAATGTCGGAGCGTGTGTGGAGCTGTCCAATCGCTACGAGGTTCATGTCCCACCAACCCGGGACGTCAAGGTTGAGTGGTGTCATTCGTTTCGGTGGTTCGCTGTTGGGGAGCTTTTCCTGTGAGCAACACCGAGTGGTTGTAGTGGTGAAATCGAGCGGCAGTGTGATGGGTTGGGTTGTTTGGACAGAAGAGACCAAACAGCAAGGTCATCGGTCTCATCGGATTAGGAAAGGACGGAGAAGGAAGTCGGCCTTGCCCTTTCAAAGGAACCATCCCGGCATTTGCCTGGAGTGATTTAGGGAAATCATGGGAAACCTAAATCAGGATGGCCAGACGTGGGATCGTGTGGTGGAATTAACTATACTGGTTCACTTCAAGTGCACCAGTGGAATTTTCTGCCTTGTGGGCGTTAGTGTTCTCGTTACCTGCCACGGCCACTGACGTAAATACAGGCAATGTTCTTTTTTTGGGTGGTGTTAACTATATTGCCTTATTTCAAATTAAAGTGTAACAGCGGAGTTTTCTGCCTTGTGACCGTTAGTGTTTCGGTTATCTGCCCTGGCCAATAACGTAATTTCAGGCAGTGTCCTTTCCTCACCTGTTGTCGGTGTCCAACACAGTGTGTAGTTTTGACAGATTCATACATATTTCAGTGTGGATAATCACGTCCATAACAGTTTGGACTTTTAGTTTTCATGTACCAATTGGAGGCTAGCAAGTCGTTTGGTCGGTCGGTCCGTGACTGTCTCTTGTTTGGATTACCGACGGATCAAGTGTAGTTGGGCCCACCACCTGTCTCACATAAGTGAACATTAATGTTTCGAGGGCAGGCCCACCCCCATCCCCCCCCCCCCCTTGGAGCTGTCTGACTGACGTCTATACTATCCTTTTCATTGGGGTTTAATGGTCTGTTGGTAATCTATTGGCCTAAAAGAAAAAAAAATTGTATTGTGTTTTATGTAAATCAAGGGCCTCCAGCCCGCATAAGTAAGTTTGAATTCTGGCAAGTGGATATTTTGCTGAATGTTACTGTTGTTGTGCTATCTTTTAATTTAGAGTGCTGTCAGCCACTTAAAACTTAAAGCTTTAAGGTATTTGGAATGTTTTAAAATCAATTGTGGGCCTTCAGCCACTTAATACCTTATTCTTAAATCTAGTTATTGTTGTTGCGTTACTTTTCATTTAGTGTGCTTTCAGCCACTTAAAACTTAAAGGTTTAAGGTATTTTTTGAATTTTTGGAGAATCAACTGTGGGCCTTCCACCGCTTTAAGCCTTATTCTTAAAATTTCCCCTTAAGCGAAAACATTGCGGCCTTCTGCCTTAAAAAATTATGGTAAATTATGGTAATATATTTTAAAATTTTGAAATTTAATTGTGGCCTTTAGCCATTTGTATTGCACCTTGTTTATGTTTGTTCTATCCACTTTTGCCTTGCGGCTTATATATATATATATATATATATATATATATATATATATATATATATATATATATAATTATGTTATTTGCAGTTTTAACTGAGTGTCTTCACTCACTTGAAATTTATCTTGTTGATTTTTAAGATTTCTTGTTTGGAGGCCTTCAGCAGTGAAAGAATTGGATTTTGAAACTCATAGTTGTAAAGGTTCGGCTATGTGCAGTTTTGGTTTAAATGTGTTATTAAATTATAATAAATTACAATTTAGAAGTGAAATTGACCGCCACCTTATTTGGCCCTTTCCACAATCCTAATCACCTGTTCTGCCCTGGGGTTTAGAGGGCGTTTCAACCACTAAGTGTATTAACAATTTGTCTGGAAGAGTGGTGTGGTGTGAAAAAGAGGTGGGCAGCTAATCAGGTTACTACAGTGGTGGATGTTCCATGGGGTAATTCGCCAATGACAAAATGCTTTGGAGATGATAGGGAATACCACCCAGTTGATTCTCTTGCTGCTTGTCAAGATGGCTTTGTGAGAGGAATGTTGGGAGAAATCTTGACGGAAATGCACAATCACGGGCAACTGTAATGAGTGCTTCATTTGCGACCTCTGTGAAGTGTTTCCGGAACAAATTCTGCAGTGAAGCGAAACAAAAGCGATTTCAGAATGAGTTTCTGAACGGGCCAAGTTTCAAACATGGAAGTGGGTCGATGCTGGTCTTTTGCGTGCGTGAGCTCGCTAACTTGACAAATGTAGGTCGTCTGCCAGGAGTGCTGTCTGAAAGCACGATGCTCAAGTAAAGCTTACTGGACTATTTACAATGGTATCTTGGCCGCAGCCCAACAAATTCCACTGATGAGTTTTTAGATTGTATTGAGAAGCTTGAACAGGCGTTGAAATTCAAGTGGGATGAGTAGACAGTGAAATGGGAACCAGAAAGGAACGACAGTAATATCCACAATAACAATAATAATCATAACAGAAATAATCATCACCATAATAATAATTTTCTAAGAGGAAATAGAAACGGAAAATTTCATGATGGAAATAAAAACTGGGAATGAAAATTTGAGGGGCAGGAGCCTCACGAAATGCAAAGGGAGCGGACGAGGTCGAGAAACCAGACATCGCTGTGTCTCAAGTCCGAAGGTGGAGAAATAAATCGGCGCCGACACATAATTTTAAAAATTCTCTGGATGTCGAAAACTGGCAAATAAGCCATAAATGATGGAGACTGGGGTAATGAGAAATGAAAATAAAATGGTAAATAATTTTAAGCAGTGCAATCATGAAGAGGGCCCACGAAATATTGCAAAATGTGTTGAAAAATTCAATAATGATGATACAGGGCTGGAGGATTTATTTTGTGCAAGAGCAGTGAACAACGGAATGAAGTAAGTTTGTTGAAATATTCTGCAATCAAAATAGAGGCAGAGATGGACCTGAAATTTGTGGAAGTGGGATGAACGACGGATTCTAAAGAGGCATAGCAGCAATTATTGTAATGTAAATGAAAGTAATGTAGATGTTGTCTCCTCAGCTGCTGACAATTTTATTATGTATCGGCGGAAGCGTTTAACTTGTTGTTAAAGGGAGGTAAAGGTGATGTTATACCTGTTGAAATTACGACGATCATTTGTTTGTTTTAGTTTAGGGCGCAAAACAAACTAGGGTCATATGCGTCCATGTCAAAACTACAGAAAACATAGACACAGAGGAGTTAAAAACGAGTACACGTCAATTCCAATCGACACAAGAGAAGACAGCTAAAAGCAGGGACGTGGAGAAAGGTCTATAAAATACACCATAAAGAATCGGAGGCCCAGAACTAAAATTTAAATGGCCTTCGCCATGTTGCTACGATGGATAAAAAGTAAAACGCGGTCGACAGACAGCGCGTCGTTTGCTAAAATGGCTGATAACTCAGAAGGCAAACGCAAGCGGGAATGTAAAGGGTTAAGAAATGGACATTCTGTCAGGAAGTGGAAGATGGATAAAACTTTGGCGCAATGTTTACAAAGTGATGGGAGAGCGTCACTTAACAAATGACAATGGTTGGTTGGTTGGGTTAAAGGAGGGGGGGGGGGGGCAAGGGACGAAACTGCAAGGTCATCTGTCCCCTGTTCCCGGTAAAATAAATACACAGGGGAAAGAAGGAAAGAAAGGAGATGTACAGCACAATAACAGGGCAATGGAAGAACCAGAAGAATGACAGAAGGACAAACAACACTACTATGAGCAAAACGGGAAAAGAAAACCACAGCGAGAAGCAAGAAACAGGTAGAAGGGATAAAAACAAGAGAGCAAATGACCGGTGCTGGCCGACCACGATAATAAAAAGGAAAAGCCAGCCACTCTGCCACACATTAAAAACATCCAGCCTAAAAGCATTAGAGTGGAGAACACAAAGGAACAGAGGACATGCTCGAAATGCCGATGGCTAAAAAGGCAGTGCCCAATACGTGGCATAGTTAAAATGACCTCCTGACGGCGGGAGGGCCAGGATTAGGTCGTCCAACCCGCTGGGAGAGGCTTAATAAGCCAGGGTATATTTCTGTGAAGGGAGGACAATTGCTGATGACAAAGGGACACCACCTCCTGACAGACGGCAACACAGAGATCACCCGAGGGAGAATAGGAACTCGCAGGCTGAGGTACGAGGACTGCAGCCTTGGCAGCAGTGTCAGTGGCCTCATTTCCCGTCAGACCGACGTGACCAGGAACTCACACAAACATCACAGTGGCTCCACCAAGAGTGAGCAAGTGACAGTTTTCCAGGAGCCGTTTCACTAAGGGATGGGAGGTGTACAGCTCACATAGCCTTTGAAGGGCGCTGAGTGAGTCTGAGCACAGGACACAATTGAAAAGGCAGTGTCTCCGGATGTACTCCGTGACCTGAAACAGGGCGAAGAGCTTGGCTGTAAATTCTGAGCAGTGTGCCAGAAACCTATATCGAAAGACACAGGAGCCAATAACGAAGGCACTCCCAACCTCACAGCCAGTCCGAGAGGCATCAGTGTATACAAATGTACTGTCGCGAAGTTCCATGAGAAGGTCGTGAGACTTAAGGCGATAGAGCAATGCAGGAGTAGTGTCCTTAGGAAGCGAATAAGGCCAAGGTAAACAAGGGCAGCCACACGAAGCCAAGGTAGTGAAGGGTGCACACCCACCAGGAAAGTTGCAGGGAGCGAGAAGCTAAGCTGCCAGAGCCAGAGTCGAAAGCAAACTCCAGGAGGCAACAGAGAAGAGGGATGCGCCCAATAATGGCGATCAAAGGTGTCATCGAAGAAGGAGGCATGGGACGAATGGCCACGCATGGCAGACAAACGGTATGCATACTTGCTGAGGAGAAAGTTGCAGCGGTAGGACAGCGGTAGTTCAGCAGCAGCTGCATACAGACTCTCAACCGGACTAGTGTATAAGGGGCCAGTGGCCAAACGGATGCCATCATAGTGGACAGTATTGAGACGGTGTAAGAGGAACGGATGTGCAGATGCATAAACAAAGCACTCATAGTCTAGTTTCGAATGGACAGGGGACCGGTATAAACGGAGGACGGTGGTTCGATCTGCACCACGGGAAGTACCACTGAGGACACATAGGACATAAAGGGACACTTGACAGCAGGCTGCCAAGTAAGACGCGTGGGAGGACCAAGGGTGTCTCCTATCGAGCTTGAGCCCCAGGAATTTCGTAGTTTCAATGAACAGACCCAAAATTCAGAGATGGTGGGGGAAACAAATTGCGCGGTCAGAAATTCATACAAACGGTTACAAAGGTTGAAGCTACTGACCTAGATGCATCGAAGGAAGGAATTTGTGCGTCTTTTGTCGAGGAAAGACGTGAATTGTGAGAAGATGTGGAAGAATGATTGTGAACATTATGTGTTAGGTAGTGGATCAGAATTCAAAGTGTTGGATAGAGATCTCAGACGAAAGATAATTTTATGGAGGCAGAGACAATTCCGAATTTGGCATAATTCGAGTGTACTGTGAATTCCAATGTATTATGATGCGGTAACGGCAATTAGAGTGGTGTATTGGTGGAGATAGACGAAATTGTAGGTAGTGGTTTCCATAATGTATCGAACAATGTAACTGATGTTTTGAGTGAAGAATCTTATGAGTAATCTTCGGATGTTAATGTGATAATGTTGGTAGTGATTGGAGGGAAAAAAATGACTTTTGTCCAAGGGAGACGAAGTTTTAAGTTGGGTGGTTAATTGTGGAAACATTTCAGGGAAAGTATATTTGATGCTTACGAGGATGGTGAAACTAAGGATTCTGAGGGCGATTTAAAGTCTACAGATGATTTAGAGATAAATCGGAAGAATATTAAAGTGGATAATAGGGAAAGTATTTGTTTAAGATATAATATTAGTATTGAATGACACGCCAAGGAAGAAAGTGACTACTCGATAGATGACTGGTAATGGTATGGAAAACAATGAAATCATTACTGCCTCACTGATGGGCACAGAAGAAATTTAAAGTAGGAAGAGGTCTTGAAGGGAGGAAAGACGAATTCGGGGCGAAGTAAGTGTTTAAAGAGTTGTTTGATGGTGATAATGAGATTGAATGTTGATCTGATGTGGTAATTTGCACTATAAATATGGAGTAAAAAGGAAGAGACATTGGAGCTCATCATTTGAGGCTCCAATGTTTGCAGAGCGATGAAATTAAGGAAGTGCATTCTGTAAGTGAAATTAAAAATACTGATGAAGAAGAATGCGCGCACACTCGATACTGAAAATGGTATTTTAGCCTTAGTCACAAACTTGTGTATTTCCTGAAACTTCCTGGCAGATTAAAACTGTGTGCGCGACTGAGACTCGAACTTGGGACCTTTGCCTTTCGCGGGCAAGTGCTCTACCATCTGAGCTACCAAAGCACGACGCACGCGCGGTACTCACAGCTTTACTTCTGCCAGTATCTCGTCTCCTACCTTCCAAACTTTACAGAAGCTGTCCTGCAAACCTTGCAGAACTAGCACTCCTGAAAGAAAGGATATAGCGGAGACATGGCTTAGCCACAGCCTGGGGGATGTTTCCAGAATGAGATTGTCACTCTGCAGTGGAGTGTGCGCTGATATGAAACTTCCTGGCAGATTAAAACTGTGTGCCCGACCCAGACTCGATCTCGGGACCTTTACCTTTCGTGGGCAAGTGCTGCAAGGTTCGCAGGACAGCTTCTGTAAAGTTTGGAAGGTAGGAGACGAGATACTGGCAGAAGTAAAGCTGTGAGCACCGCGCGTGAGTCGTGCTTCAGTAGATCAGATGGTAGAGCACTTGCCCGCGAAAGGCAAAGGTCCCGAGTTCGAGTCTCGGTCGGGCACACAGTTTTAATCTGTCAGGAAGTTTCATATCAGCGCACACTCCGCTGCAGAGTGAAAATCTCATTCTTGTGTATTTTCTGTCTGCATTTTAAATGAATATCCTAAGACACTTCCCATTTATTTGACATGCCCTTTCTTGAATAAACATTATTCAACATCATTCTCTGTCGTCCACTTCAATTAAAGACGTTAGAAGAGCAACGTTTTTTTTTTTTTATTTCTGTGTATTTTATTAAGTCGCCCTTCTAGCCAGTGCATAGACCATTTGACCGCACGATCACAGCTACAGATTATAATTTGCAGCGAGTTACTAGTCGCAGGCTTGTGCGGCTCGGCCCTATGACTACGTAGAGCTATGATTTCTAAATAGACCAGAGCACAGCCCAAGTACCCAAAGTATTAGTAACCGCAGGTAAAGACGCAACTGGTTTGCTCGTATGGAAATGCTGTTTGGGAGAGCAACTACACTCAACAGTAACCGTGAGGTAGCCTCACAGAACTTTTTTCTTCACAGTTTTCGTATTGTTTGCCCTTATTGCTGTGGCACACTATTAGTCTTCTGTCACTAGCTGTGGATATTTGATCGAAACCTGTGATTTAAAGATGTAATTACTGTGATTTCACTACATGTCTCATCCTGTTTCGTCTTTTTATGTACATGTCGTCAACCTAATGAAGTATATACTGAATATTAACATCTAGTCATTCCTTTTGTGTTTGTATCTGTATGTGTGTGTGTGTGTGTGTGTGTGTGTGTGTGTGTGTGTGTGTGTGTGTGTGTATGAGAGATAATGAGTGTGTACATGTATGGATTATTGTTGCTATTATTATTATTTTTGTGTGTGTGTGGAAGGGGGAGGGAGAAGGGATCTTTGGTGGTTATTCAGTGAGAGTTATAGAATGTTGAGTATGATTGTAGTAACCGTCCGAGAGTGACTGAAAGTTTCGGTATTCAGCTGATTTCAGTTTTGGTTTAAATATTTCATGGAAGGGTTCATGGACAAGTGATTGAAAAGGATTGGGGTGTTGGATGGTATTATTATTATTACGAAAATAATCGTCCGCTACAGTGTTACTATATTATTGTATCGAGTAGTGTAAACAGCGAGTTGTTTGATATGTGTACTGGATAATTCAACAGGGTTTTCTTTTCTGGTTTGGTGTTCTGTATGTGGTGATTTTCTCGCAGGGTTAGGAAGTGTTTTTCATTGTTGAATTTGGTTTCTTCGTCTCTTGCTTAAGCGTGAATTAGAAAACAAGTTTGCAGTGGCAGAGGGAAGGAACAGAGGAGATTAACTATCACGAAGTTAAACTGCAAAATCAGCCTACACTACTACACGTTCTTGACTAGTAAGCACATTACGTATTAGCTCGACAAAGTACAGCTCGACAGGCGGGGAGAGGCGATTTCGCTGTAATCATGTCTGCGCTCTGTTTCTTGGAACTGAAGGCAACAGTTGACTACATGACAGTGTGAAGTTGTGAAATTTGAGTCAGAAATATGAGGTTAAAGTATTTATTGCGAGACGTGCCCTCGTTGTACTGGCTTGCACAGAAATACCCTCTGAACAGGATGTTCGTATTTGGGCTGAGATTAAAACGCGAATAGTCTTCAGCACTGATCATCAACTAAGACATAAAATATCGTTTAAGCGAAGAGTAGTTCATAATAAATACGTCAGGTTTGTGTATGTGTGTGAGACAAAATGTGGCGCCTGTCCAAATTTTTTCACAGGCTAAACTGGTAGATCTTTCAATGTTGTTCTGTTTAGAGAAGATAGCAATGTAGAAAGCAATGAAACAGCTCTGAGTTGAGCTTTTTTTTAATGAGGCTAGAAAACAGGATACACAGAGCAGCAACTTGATCTCCATCATTAGGATTCTAAGGAACTCGCTTGAAATTTTTTTCTGATTAAAAAAAATACTTTTGCGTCAGTTTATAAACGAACGAGTTCATTTCCGAAACATCTGAATAAGTTAGTGGTTTGTAAATATAACTAATCGTAGGCTATTACAGATTTGGCTGTAGCCCTCAGCTTCCAAAGATCGGATCGTATATCCGTTTAGGTGTATCTTGACCAATATGACACACACTGAAGTCTCAAAAGTGATGGTACAGCGATACGTGCCTATACAGACGGCTGTAATATCGCGTACATAAGGTAGGAGTGGGGGTCAAAAGTCTCTAGCCCAACAAATAAAGAATGACAGGAATTTCATAATACCAATTTATTTTTATATATAATACCCGTGTACACTAATGCAATTGGGGGCCCGCTCAGATAATTTCTGCGAACCATTGAAATAAGAGGTCTTTGATTTCGAGTCCAACCAAGCGTTCACGGCATCAGTCACTGCATCATCATTGTCAAATCGCCGTCCTTAGAGGTCCTTTTTTAGGTATGGGAAAAGAAAACCGTCTGATGGAGCCAAATCTGGAGAATATGGCGGATGAGGTAACAATTCGAACCGGCAGTCACGCAGAGTTTCCAGTGTTGGGAGGGCTTTGTGCGCCTGTGCGCTGTTCTGGTGCAAAAGAAATCCCCGAGCCAATTTTTCGCACCTTTTTTTTTTCTTTCTCTCTTCTGTCAAATGGCGCAGGAGAGTGCAGCAGTAGTATGCATTGATAGTTATGCCCTTTTGCAAGTAATCCACCTTAATTCCCGAAGAGCGATGCCATCACTTTACCGGCTGATTTTTGCACCCGGAAGGGAAGAACGAGGTTTTCATTGATATTGACTGTTGTTTTGTGATCAAATTGGTGAGCCCACGTTTCGTCCATTATCACACACCTTGCACGAAAGCCATCTCCATCCGCTTCAAACTGCCGGACGATTTCTTCGCAACACTGCACACGCTCCAGTCTCCGACCTGCTTTCAAGTCTTTCAGGACCCACCGAGATGAAACTTCCCTCCCGCATTCCCAAAATATGCACAATGTCATGCGCACGCCCGTGGGAGATTCCAAATGTGGTTTTAGTGTGCTGCAACGTTGTTCGACGATCCTGCAACATCGCATCGTGAACTGTAGTCACTGTTTCATCAGTGGCAACGCTGACACGCCTTCCGCCCCTTGGCGCGTCTCCAACATTCGTTCATCCACTTTTGAAATCGAACACACAGTTTTTCACTGTCGCATAAGGCGGAGCACTGTCCTGAAGTGTATTCCGCATGTTCACCGCAATTTTATAGAGCGTCATTCCTTTCAAATGAAGATATTCAATCACAGTACGGTTCTTGAGTCTCTCGATATTCGCCATTTTGCCTACACTAAGGCATACAAGGGCATCCTAGCGGAAAAACTAACGAAGCTGGAGCCGCGAAATTTGACTTTCATATGCACAAAGGGTCGCCATAAAAGTAGGTGTTGTTGTTTGTGCGAGACGTTGCGGTAACTATCTTGGGCCAGCAACTATTCGACAGCCACTCGCATGAAAGAACCGTGCACTGGTGAAGCTGTTGTTTGTACTCAGGTGGTTCGTGCAAAATGATCCAGGCGTGATTGTGGCCGCACGACGGGATTTAACAGTATCTGAAGGCGGAACGGCAGCTGGAGCTAGACGCACGGCGTATTCCATTTCGGGTATCGTCAGGGAATTCAATATTTTGAGATCCATGGTGTTAAGAGCGTGATGACATTACCAAATTTCTGGCATTACCTCTCACTACAGGCAAAGCGGTGGCCAACGACCTTCACTTAGCGACGACGAGCAGCAGCGTTTGCGTATTTTTTTAAATGAAAACAGACAAGCAACAGTGCGTGAAATAACAGCAAAAATCAATTTGGGACGTACGACGATCGTCTCTGTTAGGACAATGCGGCGAAATTTGGCGTTAATGGGCTACGGCAGCAGGCGAGCGATGCGGCTGCCCTTAAAAACAGCACGACGTTGCCTGCAGCGCCTCTCCTGGCCTCGTGACATCAGTTGGACCCTAGACATCTGAAAAACCGTGACCTGGTCAAATTATGCCCGATTTCAGATGGTAAGAGTTGATGGTAAGGTTCGAGTGTGGCGCAGACCCCGCGAAGCATGTACCAAGTTGCAGCGAGGCTCTGTACAAGCTGGTGGTGGCTACATAATGGTGTGGGCTGTGTTTACATGGGAGGGACTGAGTTCTCTGATCCAACTGAAACGATCGTTGACTCCAAATCATTGCCTTCAGATATGTGGAGACACTTACAGCCATTGACGGACTTCATGTTCTGAGATAAAGATGCAATGTTCCTGGTCCACAATTGATCAGGATTGGTTTCATGAACATTCCGGACAATTCGAGCGAATTATTTGGCCTCCCAAACGGCCCGACACGAGTCCCATGGAACATGTATGGGGTACAATGAGGTGGTCAGTTCGTGCACAACATAATCCACCCACAACACCTTCGTATTAATGGACACTTATAGAGGCAGCATAGGTCAATTTTTCTGCAGGGGATTTCCTAAGACTCGTTGAGACCATGTCACGTCGAATTGCTGCAATACGCAGGGCAAAGTGAGGTCTGACACGACGTCAGGATGCACCTCATAACTTTCGTCACCTCATTGTATTAAACTGTGTGTAGCTGTCTATGTGTGGACCCAGGGTCCAGTTCTCTAGGGGTATGAGGGGAGATCACAGTTTGGTACCAGCTCCCCTCTGTGGCCGACAAACATGCTCCTCACCAGATAGTAAGCTACAGATATTTGGAATTTTAATAATAAAAATAATAATAACAATTAAAAAATTGTTGGAAATTGTTGTTATGGTCTTCAGTCCTGAGATTGGTTTGATGCAGCTCTCCATGTTACTCTATCCTGTGCAAGCTTCTTCATCTCCCAGTACTTACTGCAACCCACATCCTTCTGAATCTGCTTGGTGTATTCATCTCTTGGTCTTCCTCTACGATTTTTACTCTCCGCACTGCCCTCCAATACTAAATTGGTGATCCCTTGATGCCTCAGAACATGTCCTACCAACGGGTCCCTTCTTCTAGTCAAGTTGTGCCACAAACTTCTCTTCTCCCCAATCCTATTCAATACCTCCTCATTAGTTATGTGATCTACCCATCTAATCTTCAGCATTCTTCTGTAGCACGACATTTCGAAAGCTTCTATTCTCTTCTTGTCCAAACTATTTATCGTCCATGTTTAACTTCCATACAAGGCTACACTCCATACAAATACTTTGAGAAACGACTTCCTGACACTTAAATCTATACTCGATGTTAACAAATTTCTCTTCTTCAGAAACGTTTTCCTTGCCATTTCCAGTCTACATTTCATATCCTCTCTACTTCGACCATCATCAGTTATTTTGCTCCCCAAATAGCAAAACCCCTTTACTACTTTAAGTGTCTCATTTCTTAATGTAATTCCCTCAGCATCACCAGACTTAATTTGACTACATTTCACTATCCTCGTTTTGCTTCTGTTGATGTTCATCTTATATCCTCCTTTCAAGACACTGTCCATTCCGTTCAACTGCTCTTCCAAGTCCTTTGCTGTCTCTGACAGAGTTACAATGTCATCGGCGAACCTCAAAGTTTTTATTTCTTCTCCATGGATTTTAATACCTACTCCAAATTTTTCTTTTTTTTCCTTTACTGCTTGCTCAATATACAGAATGAATAACATCGGGGAGAAGCTACAACCCTGTCTCACTCCCTTCCCAACCACTGCTTCCCTTTCATGTCCCTCGACTCCTATAACCGCCATCTGGTTTCTGTACAAATTGTAAATAGCCTTTGGCTCCCTGTATTTTACCCCTGACACTTTTAGAATTTGAAAGAGAGTATTCCAGTCAATATTGTCAAAAGCTTTCTCTAAGTCTACAACTGCTAGAAACGTAGGTTTGCCTTTCCTTAATCTTTCTTCTAAGATAAGTCGTAAGGTCAGTATTGCCTCACGTGTTGGAAATTACCCAGCACATAAAAGAACCAACCGAAATGGAGAGAGACTCGTGGAATTGTGTAATGCTTTTAACCTAGTCATGAAATCAACAGCATTGAAACAGTTGCCAAGAAAACAGAATACTTGGTCATGCCCAAATCCGAATCTTGGAGAGTATCAAATTGATCACGTTGCCGTCATCCGAAAAGCAAAACGAGAAATCCAGAATGTTAGAGTTCTGAGGAATGCCAATCTGAATTCAGATCACTATGTTTCAAAGTTTAAAATTAAACTAATTCCATGAAATTCGAGAAAAACTCTGGCAAAGAAGATAGGTTAGACATGGAAAAGCTGATGTTCACTCGAGAATTCACTCGTAAACTTGAATCCTCAGATTCAGAGTGCTGGGAAGAATTGTAACAAGCCCTGCTCAGAACAGCAAAGGAAACTGTTCCGCATCTGAAACCGGAGAAGCATGCTTGGTGGAACAGTGATTGTGAGGCAGCGGTGAAGCAGAGACAGCCTGCATGGCAGAGGTGGAATGCCAAGAAAAATGAAGCTAACGAAACTAACTTCCTGTATGCTAGAAAACACGCTGCAAAGATCACACGGGGAGTGAAGCGTACATTTGAGAAAATGCAGTTGACACAAATTGAACAAGAGTTCCAGAAGACATCCTCCAAGCTTACAGTTTAAAGCTCCAAACGGGAAGCTAGCTCACATTGATAAAAACAACTGCCAGATATTAGCGAATTACTTTACAGCTATTCTGAATTGTGAACCCCCATACTACACATTTCCCTATACCGACTATGTAGAAGTACACCCAAATTTATCACCACCCACGAAAGAGGAAACCAAGCTGAAACAACAAAGCACTAGGGGAAGATTCTGTAATTTCTTAGCTTTGGAAGTATGCAAGGGATAAGGCAGTAGATAAACTAACAGAAATTATCAGTCAGATTTGGGAAACTGAAAGACTGCCACATGGCTGGAATTCTGCTCTAGTTCATCCTCATCATAAGAATAGCGACTGAACAGATGTAAATAACTATCGTGGTATCTCTATCATATCATAACCAATAAGATTCTGTCGAAAGCTCTGCAAACTAGGACAGAAGAACAGCTAGACCCACAGCTGGGAGACTATCAAGGAGGTTTCAGGAAGGGGCGATCATGCGTCGAACAGATAATGAATCTCGAATCCATCCTTAAGAACATGAATCTCAGGAATAAAAATTTTGTTGTGACCTTTGTGGATTTCAAAATGGCGCACGACTCGATTGATCGTAAAACCCTGATCAGAATTCCAGAAGAACTTGGCCTAGACAAGAAGATCAAAGCGATAATCCAGCAAACGCTAACCAACACAACATCAAAAGTGAAATTTAGAGGAGAAACAGCAGAAGCTTTTGAAATAAAGATTGGAGTGAGGCAAGGAGATGGGGTCTCGCCTCTGCTCTTCAACTACGCCCTCGAGAAGGTGATTCATAAGTGGTGCAAAGAACTGGAAAACCAAGGAATTAAAAATGGTGCCAAGCTGTGTTACGAGAAACAAAATCTAGAAGTCGATTGTCTCGCTTTTGCAGATGATCTTGCAACTTTTTCTGATTACATGGAAACAGCTAAGAGACAGATTAATGAGCTTAACATACAAGCACAGAAGACTGGCCTCCAAATTTCATTTGAGAAAACCGAGTTTATAACGAACATAAATTCACCACCAAGGGAGCTTGTAGTGGGTCAAGGCAAAACTGAAAGTGTTTAAAAGTTTAAATATCTCTGAGAGTGGACAACAGCGACCTTATGAGGGAAAGAAGACTTCATACCACGCATCAACAAAATGGAAATAACATTCCATTCAACCAAAAACATCTGCAACAGAAGATCAATACCGTTCAATGCAAAGTTAAAGTATTACTGCAGTGTTATCCGTCCGGAGGTCTTGTACACTTCTCAATGCACAGTAATGAAGAAAAAAGGCTTAATCGAAAAATTGGAGGCCAAGTAAAGGAAGATCTTTAGAAAGAGCTTAGGTCCCATCAAAGAGAATGGGGAATATAGAAGATGACATAATCATGAATAGTATTCCCTGATAGAGAAGGTAACCGCCACCATCCGGAAAGAGAAGAGTTATGTCTTATCGACATATGACCGGAATGAGCCTTTGAAGACTCACTAGTCGTATGATCACCTTCTTTCAAGAGAAGAGAACGAAATGCGCCTGGTTCACAGAGATGGAGAAAGATCTTAAAGAAGTGGGGATCACCCATGATGACATCTTTGACCGTGTCCCACTCAAGGAGAAACTTATGGCGTGGCAGAGTTTTCAAGAAGAGCCAAAACTAGAAGCAGGAAAGGCCTGGACCCAGGAGAGGAAAGAGCAACACCGAGAACGAATGCGGGAGCACTGGGCAAACATCAGAATACGTAAGGCTAGACAACTGAAATAATGCGGTCCAAAGATGGCCTATACGAAATGAATGATTAAACAATAAAATATATGACATGTCGTTATGGAACAATAACCGCTTGTTTACACCAGTGCTCTGTACTGCTACAGCAATGTACAGTCGTGATCAAAAGTATCCGAACGACCTGAATTGCATTTCGCCTGATTCGCATGCAATCCACGTAACGCAGCTGTCTAGCAGGTTCTCTAATCGCTCCTTGGTACAGTCGTTTGACTATTGAAAATGGTTCCAACAAGTCACCACTAGAAAACACTGCTCTGTATCGCAATAACTCAAGATGTAAAGTAATACCATGATATTACAAATATCATGGAACACCTTGTCACAGGTAAGACTGTCCTTAAGGCTTGTAAGCTCACATTTAATACAATAAATGACTTACCTGAAATGTTACCACTCTCATTATTACGTCAGATAGGTAATACGAGTAGGAAGTTCGTCGTATTCATGATTTCCTCTTCAAACTAACATAACGTACTTATTATTTAACACAAAATGACATTAAAAATTTAAGTTATTCACAAGCATCTAGTTGAGGGTATCTATGATCTTCAAATGAACATGACGAACCGTCTCGTTCTGCATATGGATTGAAAACTAGGTCATGCAGACAAAGCAAAGGTTTCGTGACTGACGGAAACTAACGGTCATTCCTGATTAGGCATACAGAGAGTGATATACCTCGATTTTAGACAGTATCAATTAGCAAATACCAACTTTAAACTACATAACGCAAACATTTTTAACGGACGCGAATTCCTACCCAGCACCTATTGTCCCTGTTAACGAACTACGAGAGATGTTAAATATTGCTTCTTGACAAGTGACTTATTTGAAATGCCGTGAGGTAAAGCTTTGTGTTGGACAGGGATTCGAACCCAGAACCTAATAAGATAGATATCGGAGCACAATCAACAGTGACATATCGGATTTTCTCGGTAGTAGCTAGATGTTGTAACTGAAATGACGAGACGAAACATTAATTTTTTCCTTCCCAGGACTCCTACCCGGCACCTATCACTGTTATATTCTAGAGAAAACAAACGTTAAATATCGGTTTGTTGCACCAGCAGCGACATGTGGGCGTGTTTGAACTAGAAATAATATGATGAAGAGTTCAGTGCTGACTGGGAATAGAGCTCCACACATATCGTTGTTGACTACATTCAAAGAGACGTCAGCTACCGAATTTTGCTCCACCAGCGGCTCGGAATAACATCTTGAACTTACAGTGATCTCGCAAATAGTTCTGTGTCTCACTGGGAGTCAAAAACGTTAGTGTTGACAACGAATGAAAATACATTAATAATGGAAATTATTATTCATCAGCAGATAGGTGTTCTCATGCTAGAGCTTGATAATACATAATGAAATCATTAGTGCGGGGCCAGGATTCGAACCAATTCAGGCGCAATATGTGGAGATGTTGAGAAATCTGCAGTTTTGAACAAACAACAAATTGTAGCCGAGCTGTACTGTCATGAAGGGATCAAATTCCGCGTTAAGGGCGGTCTGAGTTGCATTCCCAGTTCAGAACCAATTTTATCGACATACAGAAGCTCAGATAAAAGATTGAATAAGTGTCCTGTGAGCCTACAAAGCGTTTGTTTCGTCACTAGAAATAAATAACTCGTATAAGAAAGGTTACTGGTGATAGGGTTTCTACATGTCGCCGCTCCAGACTTTATTGTGGCTCAACCTAACGTCAACTTGGTAGAGAAGGAATATCATTTTTAATGTGAATTTCAGACCACAATGCCATTATATCTTCTTCACTTGGTGTAGCCAGAAGAGAATGGAAAATGTCTCTCCCTATCTAAAATCACTGACCGAAGTTGGAATCGAACCCAGACCATAGATATATGAACGTATCATCAGCCCAACAGACCACCAAATCCTCTTCTTAGTGGCTCATTTTTCTATCATAACGCCGTTGTGCCACACTGGCTGAGCATTCTGACACACAGGCTCCCTGTATCAGTTTGCAGCATGTTAGGAAATTCATTTACTTGGTTGACCGAATCACCGTGAACTAGCTGCCTCGGCTACCCAGTGCATGCATTCAACTTTATTTTGTATTCACCAAAATAAAGTCACGTAACTGTCACCAACACAGAACTGCCAGCAGTGTACGATGCAGAAATTTAAATAGGAAGTGTTCCTTTCCACCTGAGCTACTCTATTGCGCTATCTGTTTGTTGAAAACGTCGTGCAGTGCAAACGAAAAGGTAGACCTGTTTGTCTATCATAAGTATTGACCTGGCAATATGCATTATCCCACAGCGCTGTGGAATACAGAATTTCTGGAGGGACTGTTGTGACTTTTTGAGCTGTTATAGCTACGTGTCAGCTAGTGGCGTAATAGTAAGTATAGCGCACGGTAGATAAGATGTCGCGAGTTCGAGTATATTCATTGCTGAATTTTTAAAAACGCAATTCTTCTGTCTGCTAAAATTATCGCCGGCCGCAGTGGCCGTGCGGTTCTAGGCGCTCCAGTCCGGAGCCGCGCTGCTGCTACGGTCGCAGGTTCGAATCCTGCCTCGGGTATGGGTGTGTGGGATGTCCTTAGGTTAGTTAGGTTTAAGTAGTTCTAAGTTCTAGGGGACTGATGACCACAGCAGTTGAGTCCCATAGTGCTCAGAGCCATTTGAACCATTTTAAAATTATCAATCTACTGGAACTTGTAACATAATTTCCTTCACTTCTCAGCCCAAAATAGTCGTATGTGGAAAAAGGGGTAACTTCTGCAACATTTTGTTCGTTTCAGGTTTAATAGACAGCCAGACAGTAGATGCATCTCGAAACTTTTGTATTATGTATGGGTAGAGCCCATCGAGCCAAAATACGTCGGAAAAGTATTTTCTACATTAGCTGTCGTCTGGTAGTGGCATTTTATTCTTCTTAAAACTTTGTTTGACAGCTTTAACTCAGAGGAGGAGGAGGAGGAGGAGGAGGAGATTAGTGTTTAACGTCCCGTCGACAGCGAGGTCATTAGAGACAGAGCGCAAGCTCGGGTGAGGGAAGGATTGGGAAGGAAATCGGCCGTGCCCTTTCAAAGGAACCATCCCGGCACTTGCCTGAAGCGATTTAGGGAAATCACGGAAAACCTAAATCAGGATGGCCGGAGACGGGATTGAACCGTCGTCCTCCCGAATGCGATTCCAGTGTGCTAACCACTGCGCCACCTCGCTCGGTCTTTAACTCAGAACAAGTTTTCTACATCCATGTAATCAATAAACTGCATGTGCGTTTTCAGACTGTTACAGATAACATCAGAGAATTCGCATATATCGTTGATGATTAATTTCCCTCTCATGCTTACTATTGTTTTAACAACATTAAAGGAAACCTTACGAAAATTGTGAACTGTATTATAAAAAATGAAATAAAACTACCCACGATAACCTTACGATGAAAGTCTGTTTTAATAAAACTGAGTATCTGTACACAAGCGTGCCTCTATCGTCACGAATTGGTAAAATACTACTCACTTAGATTTTGATTGGGTCTATGTTTAATTGGTATGCTATGTCACACACAAGAGGTATGCAAATGTGGCATTTCATAAATAAAGTTATGTGTTCCTAGTAACCCAAAATTTGCTTGTCAGCAGCGGAAAGAGGCGTTACCTGTTGTGCAGCACTGTTTTTCACCATTGCACTATGAGCCGAAAGTATTTTCTTGCGATTTCCTTATTGATGTTTGATCTGACTGCTTGTAGCTCTTTCACAGAAGGGCTGAAAACGCTACACTCAGTGAGACTGGAACTGCGAACCATATCAGACGCTTTTTCAGAGGTCAGCACGTTACCCCAGAGCTGGCGAAGAAGTATGTGCCTTAGCTTCCTCTTACGAGACCAATAGTGGCCAGAACTCGTGAACTGCTATTTGAAGGACGGGATTGGTTACCATTTCCACGTGCAACGACTTACCTGGGCTGAAAACCTTAAATTTACAATCTTTTGTTACACCTCAAGCGATAATAACTCAGATCGTTCAATGGAAATGACAGGTAAAATCAAGTGAACTTTGAGGCTTAATTCCGTGCACACCAGGAAGTAACTCGTCGATCACAGACTTGCCAAACATACATTGCCTTGTTGCCAAATCTCAGTTACAATTCCAGCAGGAAGAAGACGAACCGATGTGATCTGACAGCGGGCTGGGAAGTGACCATAGCTGGTGTCTCCAAGTCGCGGCTGCCACGACCTGGAATACGTAATGCGCCTGATTCGCATTTCTGTAACTAGGTTTAGGGACTGGAGCGTAGTTACTAATAATACTCAGACTGACTGCAAACTAAGCATCATAAATCAGTAACTCTCATAGTTGTTTTTATATTTCTTTCGTAAGTGTACTCAAAACTAAGAAACTCATTCACAGAAGTTTTCGTGCCTCGCCGATAGTCGAGCACAACAAACAAATAAAAAAAATGAATGTGTGTGTGTGCGTGTGTGACAGATAGAGAGAGAGAGAGAGAGAGAGAGAGAGAGAGAGAGAGATAAAAATCGAAAAGAATGAGAGAGAGAGAGAGAGAGAGAGAGTAAAAAGTTGTAAAGAAATTGAATCATGGTATGTAAAGAAATCTTTCATTAAAATGACGCGTTCCACATCGTTACGAGATATCGTATTCATGATCTATGAAACAAGAATTAATTTAATGTAATCTAATCTACTCATATCGTATTGACGACTAGCTATCAAGAGTCATGAATTACCGAAGTTTTTGCCAATACCAGTATCCAAATCTATCAAGACCCTTTCGTCCCTATTAACTAACCACTAAAGATGTCTGATATACCTCTATTCTGAAGTAACAAAGTGTGCATGCATTTAAAGATGAAGTGCATGACGTGAAGTTCTGTGACGGAGATACGAAACCAACACGTAATTGGATTGTTAACTAAGTAAAATCAAATGTTACGTATCGGTTTTTCTTACCAGCTGCTAAGTGCTTGACTCTAACATAAGGATACAAACTTTTGTGCCTAAGCGACAATCGAACTGCACACCTACCGTGCATCCACGAATATAGCTTAAGTACCAGTTGCTTACACACCAATAGTAAGATGTGTGCGTGTTTGACCAGAAATAACGACACCTATTGCGATTGTTGGCAACACATGAACAGACATTAAAAATGCACGTTAATATTCACTAACAGGCCGGTGTGCAAGTGATAGGACTTGAAATAAAATTATGAATATTTTTGTACTGGATCAGGATTCGGACCTATATACTTACCTTTGGAGGAAACCTAGAGAAGACTGCAGTCTTGAGAAAAGGAACGAAACGATTGAACTATACTGTTCCGAGTGATTCATATCCTCGAAAGAGGAGATACGAACTCGAATCACAGTCCAGCACCAAATTTTTCAACGTCTCTAGTTCAATCAAGTACAAGTAAAGTAAGAACCTTGTTCCTTTAAATGGCTATCGGTTCATCAAATAAAATAAAATTTTCTAATGTAAGTACGTTTACTGGCGACTGTATTTCTGTTTACCATGACTTCCGCTATGTCATTTCCCAACGTAAACCGGCTTTGCCTAGTTGGTAATGAAGGAACGTGATGTTTAATGCGGATTCAGGATTATAACATCTTTCTCGTGACGTTACCAGGGGTAAAGTAAATCTGTTTGTGCCTCTTATAAGTAACTGCCTGAACCCACACATTGCACCAGTGATAGTTCGTTCCACCAGACCATTGTGGCCACATTTCCCAGCCCAAGGAGTGTGCTGTAATAGGTGATGTGCTTAGGTTACAAAATTAGTCACGGTGGAGAAAACGCGAGACTATTAAATGATTGAGTAGAAGCAAACTTCTGAAGCGGAGATTATGCTATTCTCATGTCAGCAGGATGTAAAGACTCTTCTAGGCATCATAGGCTCGTTGGGAAGCCATTTTGAAATTTTCACAAATTCAGCAAATTTCTTAGTTCGAGAAAATCCACCGGGAAGTGTGAAGTTACCGGATACTTCGATTATTACCGTCATTATTACTATCATTTTCTTCGTACCGCTGCTGGAACACTGTACTTGATGCCTTTTGGTCACTATAGAAATAGTTTCCCAAGAACAAGTTCTTTCCCTGTCTACGGAATCCTTTTCACGTTAATATCAAACATCAGTAATAACTCCTAGATTACATTAAAACTATAGTAACTGATGAAGACGTTACTTGATAACAAAAAGGCGCTGCCTTTCTTCATTTACTTGGGCCTAGAAATGGCTATCGAATACTGCCAAACCAAAAAGCAAGAGATCTTACTGCCTTCCGAAATACGTCGCTGTCAGTTCTTCCATATGATTTGGTCGACATGACCTGTTTCAAGTTGTGTATGTCAGACAATGTTTTAGAAAATAATTTGTTTTCCTTTGCAATAAACAGAAAGATTTTCATTCTAAGCTATCCAAGTACAAAATTTTCGCAATATTAGTTCAAATTTAATATTCGCTTCTATAATGTAGGAAAGTATTTCACAGTTGCAAAACTCTCATCCGACTCTTTGACCTTACACTTAGTCGCTGACCATAAATTCTAGCTCACCAGTTTAAGTAACCTAATGTAGCGAAGACTGTTTGCCAGTGCTCTTTCTCACCGGAAAATACACAATTCACTCATTGGGCTCCATAAGTACACTGTAACAGTAATTTCTGTATGTATGTAAAGCATACGGATTAGAATTTAGTGGTGCTCTCTCTTCCACTTCTGTATACAATATACGATTTATTTAAACGTCACAAGACTGCACATAGGTGCAATCTATTTCGAGGTGCAAAGTGTTTGTTATCATACTTTTGTGACAGGTGGGCATAAGTGATTTCCAAAGACTTTTTATTCTATTGAAATAATCTTTTGTCACAAAGTAGCAAAGTAAATGTTTTATTCGTATATATTTTGTAGGAATCTGTAATCGTGATGGAAGATTATACACCTGAATGTTTGACACAACTGGTAGGAGAAAACACTGCATATTAACCAAACCCCGCGCCTCCTCTCCATATCCTCCTATGACATGAGCACGGGATTCTCCTCTCATACCGCTACAGAGCTGTTCCCAGCACAGCTGAGAATTGGCAACATCGTCACAAACATTAGGCAACACTGTGACAGGGCAATCACTTCCGCGTATGGTACTAAATTGACTCGCTAAATTCACTTGATATTCCCTTTCCATTTGAATGACTCGTGCTATATAATCCTCATGTAAACTAAGACACTGAGACAGAAAATTCAGTTTTTCGCCTAAAGAAATGCTATTCTTCAAATAAGTGACAACTTTTAATATCTTTCACGTTGCGTTATGAGGCTGAGCGACAAATACCATGATGAGAGCGGCGAACAGGCAGCAATGTGTCCGTGGTCCGGTGGTACCGCCCGTGTCTCGGGTCATAACGGCTCAATTAGTCGTCAGTTCTAACCGTGATAGGGGCCAGCGTGTGCGAGCTTTTTTTACTGAAATATTTTATGGAGCTGCGAATTTCCAGAAAAAATTCTGTATCTAAATCGGAAGAAAACCTTTACACATCAAATCCTCTTGGTAGCTCGACTCAGTAAGTTGTGTTAATGGTCATAGATCTCGGCTTTCTGACTGCCAAGCTGCTTCACAATACCAGCGTCTCTGAAGAAATTCAAGTCGACCATCAGCGATACGAATTTCATTGTCGTTCTTCACTTAAGACTCACATGCCAGGGTGATAAGTATGAAGGAAATGAAACTCTTGATTACTATAGGGCCTCTATGCTAAATATCCACAGTAGCAATTAGGAACTCCCTGCAAATATTTGCTAACAGCGGCTCTAGCAACTTACTTTTTCTCTGGGTAGCTTCAAATATGGGCAATTTTGTCGCCTTAAATCCAATTGCATATTTTAAATGTCACTTGTGAACAGCGTTCACTTCTCCGTTAATTAACGTATAGACCTCAAAACAAGCGATTTGCCTGAGTAGCTATAGAGCAGGTTCTGATAGGTATTGACACAATCATTTGCATCCATTCACCATAGAGAATCTAAGAAAGAAACCAAACACATTACATTGGATTTACTCTCTGTGCCTTGACTAACACATATGAATCCATGACAATAATAAATTATTTGAGGAACCTCCCGTGAAAGGAAAAAGAACAGAATGTGACGCTTTAATTGTAGTGCACTGGATCAGAAACAATGAAATTAATTCTGTGCCACACTGATGTATTGCATTCTAGTGTAATAAAATAATCATCAAATAAAAACGATTTTGTGCCTCCTTTGCTATCAAGAGTGAAACACAAATCGCAGACAGATTTTATGGGTCACCACTCAGCAACATTAAAGCATTTTACATAGTCGAGAGTGCGGAGTGGAGCAGACGTTGTCGGCAGAGGGCGAACCAATGCAGTGCCTCAGCCCCCGCCGGTAGGCAGTAAACGGGTCCCAGAGAACTCAGACGCATGCGGTGTTCAGAGGCAGATGGTCAGCAAAGAAATCTTTCGCTAAAACATTGTTGGACCAAAATATTATTACCAGTGTGACAGAAAGCGAAATCTATTGTAGATTCGCTTGAATTACACTCATAGCTTCAGCACCGAGAGGAAAGGGGCGATAAAAACTTCGTCGACGAGTGCTTTTAGTTACGAGACGTCGTATTAGCTAGTCTCGCGTTTTACCTCAAAACTACGGTCGTAGCCAAGAATAAAGTACTAAGACTGAAGTTAAGACTTACTCTGGGAAGTGCCGCAGTCTACAATGTTGCCAGATCGAGCATATTGCCAGACATAGGATTCTGAGGGGAGCACGACTATATTGCCCACCTTACGTGAACGACTAGTCGGTCAATTTTTTGCTCTAAGACTGTATCTACAGCACATACTGCACGCTGAAGTCGCAGAAGAAATAAAAAACAAAAGTAGTTTACGAGAGCAACGTTAACTATAGCGTTCGAAGTATTCATAGTATTGTATACGTGTGTGTACATGCCTTCCAATGCCCACTCAAGGAAGACAAGGATACACAGTCTAGCTTCAGTATTATAAATTCGCCTCAGTTTGCTGATGAAATCAGAGTTAGGTTGATAATCATTTTGAATATTTAGCAGTGCTGTACCCATTGGTGTTAAACTCATTTTCAACCAATGGTTCCCACAGCTACAAGAACACTACTTGTGATACCTCAAAGACAAAATACTTACGCAGTGCTATCAGACGAAAAGATCAACCTGACACAAAGTTTGTTTAACAACCTTCGCACCTGGATAATGAGCTTTTCCCTATTTGAGATGTCCATGAACGTTGCTGCTTGAGACGACTTAAGACGAAACTAAATTCCTTCAGCTACGACAATGTTTAAAGAAATCGTCTTAACGGAACTAAATCGCGGTTTGTGAATCATTTACCGGCCGTACTCTACCGCATTCCACTGGTTGGAAGGCAAAAAGCTTACTGACAAATTTCACAGAAGGAAAAGAGGGACGAAATGTCTCCCACTGCAGGTTCATGTTGTTTTATTTAAATGATTACAAAATCAGGTAAAACGAACAGTCAGGTTGTCAGTATAAGCACCTTCCTGTTGTCAGTATGATTTTGCACTGCCCAGGGCCTGTAATGATAAAGGGCCCGTTTAGGTCAGGTATGTTGTATACAGAAGTGCAAGAGAGAGCACCACTAAATTCTAATCCGTATGCTTTACATACAAACAGAAATTACTGCTACAGTGTCCTTATGGATCCCAATGAGTGAATTGTGTATTTTCCGGTAAGAAAGAGCACTGGCAAACAGTCTTCGCTACATTAGGTTACTTAAACTGGTGTCACTATGAGCTAGAATTTACGGTCAGCGACTAAGTGTAAGGTCAATGAGTCGGATGCGAGTTTTGCAACTGTGAAATACTTTCTACATCTACATCTACATCTACATTGATACTCCGCAAGCCACCCAACGGTGTGTGGCGGAGGGCACCTTACGTGCCACTGTCATTACCTCCCTTTCCTGTTCCAGTCGCGTATGGTTCGCGGGAAGAACGACTGTCTGAAAGCCTCCGTGCGCGCTCTAATCTCTCTAATTTTACATTCGTGATCTCCTCGGGAAGTATAAGTAGGGGGAAGCAATATATTCGATACCTCATCCAGAAACGCATCCTCTCGAAACCTGGCGAGCAAGCTACACCGCGATGCAGAGCGCCTCTCTTGCAGAGTCTGCCACTTGAGTTTATTAAACATCTCCGTAACGCTATCACGGTTACCAAATAACCCAGTGACGAAACGCGCCGCTCTTCTTTGGATCTTCTCTATCTCCTCCGTCAACCCGACCTGGTACGGATCCCACATTATAGAAGCGAATATTAAATTTGAACTAATATTGCGAAAATTTTGCACTTGGATAACTTAGAATGAAAACCTTTCTGTTTATTGCAAAGGAAAACAAATTATTTTCTAAAACATTGTCTGACATACACAACTTGAAACAGGTCATGTCGACCAAATCATATGGAAGAACTGACAGCGACGTATTTCGGAAGGCAGTAAGATCTCTTGCTTTTTGGTTTGGCAGTACTCGATAGCCATTTCTAGGCCCAAGTAAATGAAGAAAGGCAGCGCCTTTTTGTTTGTTGTTGTGCTCGACTATCGGCGAAGCACGAAAACTTCTGTGAACGAGTTTCTTAGTTTTGAGTACACTTACGAAAGAAATATAAAAACAACTATGAGAGTTACTGATTTATGATGCTTAGTTTGCAGTCAGTTCTGAGTATTATTAGTAACTACGCTCCAGTCCCTAAACCTAGTTACAGAAATGCGAATTAGGCGCATTACGTATTCCAGGTCGTGGAAGCCGCGACTTGGAGACACCAGCTATGGTCACTTCCCAGCCCGCTGTCAGATCACATCGGTTCGTCTTCTTCCTGCTGGAATTGTAACTGAGATTTGGCAACAAGGCAATGTATGTTTGGCAACTCTGTGATCGACGAGTTACTTTCCTTTAATGTTGTTAAAACAATAGTAAGCATGAGAGAGAAATTAATCATCAACGATATATGCGAATTCTCTGATGTTATCTATAACAGTCTGAAAACGCACATGCAGTTTATTGATTACATGGATGTAGAAAACTTGTTCTGAGTTAAA
This sequence comes from Schistocerca serialis cubense, assembly GCF_023864345.2. Lineage (NCBI taxonomy): Eukaryota > Metazoa > Arthropoda > Insecta > Orthoptera > Acrididae > Schistocerca > Schistocerca serialis. Next base: position 3,009,726 of record NW_026047628.1, on the reverse strand, counting down.
GCTGTCAAACAAAGTTTCAAGAAGAATAAAATGCCACTACCAGACGACAGCTAATGTAGAAAATACTTTTCCGACGTATTTTGGCACGATGGACTCTACCCATACATAATACAAAAGTTTCGAGATGCATCTACTGTCTGGCTGTCTATTAAGCCTGAAACGGACAAACTGTCGCAGAAGTTGCCCCTTTTTCCATATACGACTATTTTGGGTTGAGAAGTGAAGGAAATTATGTTACAAGTTCCAGTAGATTGATAATTTTAGCAGACAGCAGAATTGCGTTTTAAAAAATTCAGCAATGAATATACTCGAACTCGCGACATCTTATCTACCGTGCGCTATACTTACTATTACGCCACTAGCTGACACGTAGCTATAACAGAGCTCGAGAAGTCACAACAACTCCTCCAGAAATTCTGCATTCCACAGCGCTGTGGGATAATGCATATTGCCAGTTCAATACTTATGAGAGACAAACAGTTATACCTTTTCGTTTGCACTGCACGACGTTTTCAACAAACAGATAGCGCAATAGAGTAGCTCAAGTGGAAAGGAACACTTCCTATTTAAATTTCTGCATCCTACACTGTTGGCAGTTCTGTGTTGGTGGCAGTTACGTGACTTTATTTTGGTGAATACAAAATAAAGTTGAATGCATGCACTGGGTAGCCGAGGCAGCTAGTTCACGGTGATTCGGTCAACCAAGTAAATGAATTTCCTAACATGCTGCAAACTGATACAGGGAGCCTGTGTGTCAGAATGCTCAGCCAGTGTGGCACAACGGCGTTATGATAGAAAAATGAGCCACTAAGAAGAGGATTTGGTGGTCTGTTGGGCTGATGATACGTTCATATATCTATGGTCTGGGTTCGATTCCAACTTCGGTCAGTGATTTTAGATAGGGAGAGACATTTTCCATTCTCTTCTGGCTACACCAAGTGAAGAAGATATAATGGCATTGTGGTCTGAAATTCACATTAAAAATGATATTCCTTCTCTACCAAGTTGACGTTAGGTTGAGCCACAATAAAGTCTGGAGCGGCGACATGTAGAAACCCTATCACCAGTAACCTTTCTTATACGAGTTATTTATTTCTAGTGACGAAACAAACGCTTTGTAGGCTCACAGGACACTTATTCAATCTTTTATCTGAGCTTCTGTATGTCGATAAAATTGGTTCTGAACTGGGAATGCAACTCAGACCGCCCTTAACGCGGAATTCGATCCCTTCGTGACAACACAGCTCGGCTACAATTTGTTGTTTGTTCAAAACTGCAGATTTCTCAACATCTCCACATATTGCGCTTGAATGGGTTCGAATCCTGGCCCCGCACTAATGATTTCATTATGTATTATCAAGCTCTAGCATGAGAACACCTATCTGCTGATGAATAATAATTTCCATTATTAATGTATTTTCATTCGTTGTCAACACTAACGTTTTTGACTCCCAGTGAGACACAGAACTATTTGCGAGATCACTGTAAGTTCAAGATGTTATTCCGAGCCGCTGGTGGAGCAAAATTCGGTAGCTGACGTCTCTTTGAATGTAGTCAACAACGATATGTGTGGAGCTCTATTCCCAGTCAGCACTGAACTCTTCATCATATTATTTCTAGTTCAAACACGCCCACATGTCGCTGCTGGTGCAACAAACCGATATTTAACGTTTGTTTTCTCTAGAATATAACAGTGATAGGTGCCGGGTAGGAAAAAATTAATGTTTCGTCTCGTCATTTCAGTTACAACATCTAGCTACTACCGAGAAAATCCGATATGTCACTGTTGATTGTGCTCCGATATCTATCTTATTAGGTTCTGGGTTCGAATCCCTGTCCAACACAAAGCTTTACCTCACGGCATTTCAAATAAGTTACTTGTCAAGAAGCAATATTTAACATCTCTCGTAATTCGTTAACAGGGACAATAGGTGCTGGGTAGGAATTCGCGTCCGTTAAAAATGTTTGCATTATGTAATCTAAATTTGGTATTTGCTAATTGATGCTGTCTAAAATCGAGGTATATCACTCGTTGTATTGCTAATCAGGAGTGACCGTTAGTTTCCGTCAGTCACGAAACCTTTGCTTAGTCTGGCTGAACTGGGTTTGAATCCGTATGCAGAACGAGGCTGTTCGTCGTGTCATTTGAAGTTCATAGATATCCTCAACTGGATGCTCGCGAATAACTGAAATTTTTAATGTCATTTTGTGTTAAATAGTAAGTAAGGAATGTTACTTTGAAGAGGAAATCATGAATACGACGAACTTCCTACTCGTATTACCTATCTGACGCAATAATGGGAGTGGTAACATTTCAGGTATGTCATTTATTGTAATAAATGTGAGCTTAGAAGCCTTAAGGACAGTTTTACCTGTGATAAGGTATTCCTCGATATTTGTAGTATCGTAGTATTACTTTACTTCTTGAGTTATTGCGATACATTGCAGTGTTTTCTAGTGGTGACCTGTTGGAACCATTTTCAATAGTCAAACGACTGTACCAAGGAGCGATTAGAGGACCTGCTAGACAGCTGCGTTATGTGGGTTGCATGCGAATCAGGCGAAATGCAATTCAGGTTGTTCGGATACGTTTGGGCATGACTGTACATTACCTACAAAATGTTCGAAGTATGTAGCAACTGTGCTTAGCATGGCACCACGTGATGAGGTTTCCTCCGGCTGAATCACGTACAGGGCACCACGGGAAGAAGGACTGCCTAGACACCTGCGTGCTCACAATGATGAGTCTGACACTGCCCAAACGGCCGCTACAGGAACGACACGCAGGTGGCTGTTTTGTACTGCTACATTCCAGACTTCATATCATCATAATCATTTTCGTTTCCCCTCTATGCAACATCTGGATAGATTGGGGTATCAATGGTACTTTGATCGGTATTTCCACCATTATTCTTCCACAATTTGTTTCCATAGCAGGTTTCTCCTTCTTAAACTCATTTTTATTGTATCAATCCATCTTGTTCTCGGTCTTCCTCTTGATCTCTTGCCCTCAATCTTGAACTCCATCATACTTCTTGGTATTCTTCCCTCTCCCATCCCCCTCACATGCCCAAACCATTTTAATACATTCTTTTCAATTTTGTCAGTCAACTTCTCCACTCCAATTTACTTCCTAACATCTTCATTTTTCACTCTGTCTCTCCTCGTCTTCCCTAGCATACTCCTCAGAAACTTCATTTCAATGGATTGTATCCTATTCTCCTCTCTTCTAGTTATAGTACAAGTCTCTGAGCCGTAAATTAGTATAGGTATGAAGTAAGTCTTGTATAGCACCACCTTGCACCTCATTGGCACTTCCCGTCCCCACACCAAGCCCCTCACACGTTGGTAAAATGTACTACTCTGATGTAATATTTTACTAATTTCTGTCTCCAAAGGAGCTTTCCCCATTAATACACTTCCCAAATATTTAAAATTGTCTACTATTTCAATATCACGTCCCTTAATATGAGTTTGTCCCTTGCCCTCTCTAGCCCTTCTGGTTACCACTATGATCTTGCTTTTCTCCACATTAAATTTCAGTCCACATTTATCGTACTTATCATTTAGGATGTCTATTTGTTTTTATACATCCTTATTGTTTGTTACCCACATCACAATATCATCAGCAAATACTAACAGTTTCATCTCCCTTCTCTCCAGACTTCATAATGATTCCCTAAACGTCGTAAACAGGCTCTCTCAGTACAGCTGGCGTCTATCCCCAAGCGTCTACCACTTCACGTTCTCCAGCATTTCCGTGAAGCAGTACCATTTACAAACAAATCCATGGCCATTCGAGCTGCCCCTCAAACGTGTTCAGTATCCCCTGTTAGCCATACCTGGCCCTATTCTAATTAGCAGCATTGTAGAGAAAGCTGCGCGAACGACTTTCAAACAATCTCCGTTCGAATCTGACTGCATTCTGTTGATATCCTGCCAATGAATTGGAATTGTGGTGTCACCGCCAGACACCACACTTGCTAGGTGGTAGCCTTTAAATCGGCCGCGGTCCATTAGTATACGTCGGACCCGCGTATCGCCACTGTCAGTGATCGCAGACCGAGCGCCACCACACGGCAGGTCTAGAGAGACGTACTAGCACTCGCCCCAGTTGTACAGCCGACGTTCATAGCAATGGTTCACTGATAAATACGCTCTCATTTGCCGAGACGATAGTTAGCATAGCCTTCAGCTACATTTGCTACTACCTAGCAAGGCGCCGTATTCAATTGATAATTAATATTATGAAGCATGTACCATAACGAGAGATGTTCTACAATTGTGGATTAAAGTTAAGTATTATATCAACTACTTACTTTATTTGCAATTCTCAAGATATTGTCCTGTTCCAGACCTCACGCCAGTCAGCGTGTAATTAAACGCGTGCATTTCGGCCTCCTCTAGAAAAACAGTGTTGGCTCTTCTGCCAACACTACAGAAATCTACCAGATGCTGTAGGTACGGCAGATCAGTTGAATTAACGCCACTTAAGCGGCTCCTAGACAGTCTACAATATTGCGCAATGTTTCCTGAGGCGCAATAATACGGGGACTGAGATTGAGACATCAAAAACTTCGGATAAATGTTGCGCTACTCGGAGACAGTTCTGCCGTATATGGGCAGAATCGTGAATACAGTAGTCCTGCCAGTCTCTCGCGTTCAACACAGACCATGGAGGTCAGGCTGGGCTAGCGTTTTTTTTTTTTTCTTCATGTTATGTGGTGAACCCAAAGCAAGACGAAAGAGCATTATTATGAGTCCATCAAAATATATAAACCTTTGCAGCGCTGTCGGTTGTTAGGGCAGTTGAATACAAAAACAAAAGTGTGTCGTATAATTCGTTGCTGAGAAAATAACGGGAACAGCCACGAGGGAAGATGTTTTTATAAAAAATCTAATAAAAGTTATTAATGAAAAATATATAGATATCTGTCTCTGTGTACATATTACTTAGCCGAAAATAATCCTTTTGTGCACATTTCCGTAATTATGTCTCAAATTCTACAAGATGAACTGTGCTTATAGATTCCATGTCCTTTAAAGAATTTCCAATAGTAAGATATTGTAGGTAACAGATAAACGTTGACTTGGTGGTTCTGCGTCCCTCATTGGACTTTTCTTTGTGATGTGGATATGGACGTACGCAGAAATTTATCCAGAAGGAGGGAGGGATGGGGGCCAAGCGCCTATGTACGGGGACGCGAATGTTTGGGAAGAAGTAGTTCCAGCAATGTACCAGCACCAAATGATGGACCACCAACACGCAAAACGTTATGGTAGGCTTATTTTTTTTTTTTTCGTGTTCTCTCGACAAGCTTTCGCGAGTCCTCTTTGACGCTCGCTGAACCAGTTTTGCATCCATCTTTTTTTCTGGTTGCAACAAAGTAGAGCAATTATCACAACAGCAGCGTCTTTATAGCCTAATATTACGAACCACAGTATTATTGCACAATATTATTCACAATATAATTTACAATATTATTGAGACGTCTAGGGTGGACGTCAACAACATTGCACAGTATTATTGTGCAATATTGTTGACCGTCTAGATGAAGGAGATGTTGGTAACAATAATGAGCTCGACCAAGATGCGATGACACAAACTGCGCTAGGAAATGGCGAGTTGCACTGTAACGTGCACTAAGAGGCAAAGAAACTGGTACACCTGCCTAACAACGTGTAGAGCTCCCACGAGCACACAGAAGTTCAGCAACACGATGTGGCATGGATTCGACTAGTGTGTGGAGTAGTGCTGGAAGGTGCTGAACCATGAATCCTGTAGGGCTGTCCACAAATCCGCAGGAGTATGAGAGGGTGGAGATCTCTTCTGAATAGCACGTTTCAAGACAGCAAAGATATGCTCGATAATGTTCATCCCTAGTTAGTCTGGTGGCCAGCTGAAGTGTTTAAACTCATGAAAGTGTTCCTGGAGCCACACTATAGGAATTCTTGATCTGTGGGGTGTCGCATTGTCCAGCTGGAATCTGCACAATTCCGTTGGAATGCATATTGGAGATGAATGGATGCAGATGATGTGATAGGATGCTTACATATGGGTCACATGTCAGAGTCGTATCTAGACGTATGAGCAGCATAATTTCACTCCAAATTCACTCATCCCCCACGATTACAGAGCCTCCACCAGCTTGAACAGCCCCTTTGCTGATGTCCAGGGTCCATTGCTCCATGAGGCTGCCTCCATAAACGAACACACCCATCCGCTCGATACAATCTGAAACGCGACTCGTCTGATCAGGCAACATATTTCCGGTCATCAACAGTCCAATGTTGGTGTTGACAGGAACAGGCGAGACCTAAGGCTTTGTATCTTGCAGCCATCAAGGGTACAGGAATGAGCCTTTGGGTCCGAAAGTCCACATCTATAATGTTTCGTTGAATAGTTCGCACGCTGACACTTGTTTATAGCTGAGCACTGAAATCTGCAGCAATTTTTTGGAAGGGTTGCATTTCTGTCACGTTGAACGATTCTCTTCAGTCGTCGTTAGTCGCGTTTCTGCAGGATCCTTTTCCGGCCACAGCTATGTGGGAGATTTGATGTTTTACCACATTCCTGATATTCATGGTACACTAGTGAAATGGTAGTACGGGAAAATCCCGGCTTCATTGCTACCTCGGAGATGCTGTGTGCCATCTCTCGTCCGCCGACTATAAGACAATATTCGAACACATTTGAATCTTTATAACCTGCCATTGTAGCAGCAGTAGCTGAACTAACAACTACGCCAGACACTGGTGGTCTTAAATATGCGTTGCCGTCCGCAGCGCCGTATTCTCCCTGTTAATCCTCAACGAGCAAAGCGAATCCAACCATAACGCCTATTTTAGCATTTATGACGACCTACTAATATGACAACTGTTGCGTGTGGAGATCCAGGCCGAGGGATGAGAGATGGTGCGCGGTGGAGAAGCCGGAAGACGCGTGCAGCGCCTGGCGTCGTTGACGGGGCCCTCCTGTGCGGCCCTCTTGCCCGCGGCGATGGACAGCAGACGACTGAGCGGACCGCGGCACAACACCGAACTGGCGGGAACCTTCCCACGGAAGCAGACCGTAGAGGAAAACAAGTTCACACCAGCACCACAGATATATAAATAGCCCTATGCTTTTTAGATCGAATAAAAATGATAATTTTACTGTTTTTTAATTTTGACAAGTACAGATTTTAACCTTGACATCTACATATTTTAATTAAGTATTTTTAATACAAAAAAAGATCTACTGAATACAGTATGTGCAAATGGAATGTAACAAATCTACCAGACGCCACCTGTCGGTAATAGTATTATAATTAATATAAATGACGTGCACTCTGCCAACCAATTTTATCTGACGTAGCATGTGAAAGTTGCTGGATTTGGACGGGTTACTCCTGTAACTGAAATATCAGGTACGTTCTGGTACATTTGATGTTGATTAGATAGGACGAAAAAAATTTGCTTCCGTGAAATAGTAAATTAGTATCATTATTTTTACAGGTCTGAAGATGGTTCCGAATGAACCGAAACCGGTCATATGAATAAAAAAATTTGCAGTCAAGACGGATTTTAAGTAACATTATAAAATCACTGATTGCTGTTATCCCATAAGACATTATGTCTGTTTTTGCAAATGAATTAAGTTGCTTCAGTACTCTGAGGGTATCTATATCTACGTCACCCATGTTGGCAGCTGTTCTTGATTCGAATTCTGAAATATTCACTTTGTCTTCTTTGGTGAAGGAATTTCGCAAGACCGTGTTTAGTAGCTGTGCTTTGGCAGCACTGTCGTCTATAGTGTCTCCAATGCTATCGTGCAGAGAAGGCGTTCATTGTATCTTGCCGCTATCATGCTTCACATACGACCAGAACCTCGTTGGATTTTCTGTCAGGTTTCGAGACAAAGTTTCGTCTTGGAAACTATTACAAGCATCTCGCATTGCAGTCCGCGCTAAATTTCGAGCTTCTGTAAAGGATCGCCGATCTTGGAGATTTTGCGCCCGTTTAAATTTGGCATTTTCTTTTATTGTTTTGATACCAGATTTCATTAGCCAAGAAATATTCCTTTAATTACTTGACCATCTGTCGGGCTCCAAGTACCCAGACTGCTACTGAGTTGTGTTGTAGCATAACTGCAACCTCCTTTCTGTACAAGTCGCAGATAATCCTTCATCCCATAGTTAAGGGAGGGTCGAAGAAAGGCATTTTGTTTTATTTTTCCTTAAACTCATCTGTCTTTCTCCTGTAGCCATAATACGAGGCCGTCTCTAATGACCTCGTTGTCGGCGGGACGTTAAACACTAACCACCACCACCACCATAATACGAGGGCACACTCTCATGAAAAATATGGACTTCAAGCACTCCACCAAGAAAGCCTGGTGCCTTCTTAAAAACCTAGGTGAAAGCTCCATTAAAACCTGTATGGGCGGCAACATACACCCCAAAGAGGTAGCAAACAGAATAGTTAACCTTACGAGAAAAACACCACGCAGCAACAAGGATAAGACTATGAAAGTAAAGAAAGAACTGAGGACCAAGCTCCGACAATCCACACCCGACAACAATTTCTCAAAAACCTTTACCATCCTAGAGATCACAGAAGCACTGAAAGAAATGACAATGGGTAAAGCGGCTGGTTTAGATGAGGTCTACCCCGAGTTCTTACGGCACCTAGGACCTCGAGCTCTACTGTGGCTAACTCAGTTTCACAATGACATCCAACGATCGGAAACACTACCACCACTATTTAAACAAACCAAGATCGTCGCCATTCTTAAGCCTGGCAAAGATGGAAAGCTCCCAGAGGACTATAGACCTATAGCTCTTCTAAGTGTATGCTACAAACTATTGGAGAGACTTATTCTCAACAGAATAAAACCCATTGCTGAGAATTTCATTCCTATTGAACAAGCCAGATTTAGACCCGATCGGAGCTGCTGTGATCAAGTATTATCTCTTACCACACATAGTGAGAGTGGATTTCAAAGGAAGAAAAAGACAGTCGCCGTGTTCATAGATCTGTCGTCAGCATATGACACAGTGTGGAGGGAGGCAATGATTCTTAAACTCCAACGCATTATTCCTTGCAAGAAAACGGCTACCCTAATCAACAATATGCTTTCAAATAGATTTTTTGAAGTACACCTAGACGGAGAGATAAGCAAGAAATATAGGTTAAATGGTGGCCTGCCACAAGGATCCCTGCTAGCTCCATTACTTTTTAATATATATGCATCAGACCTACCAGAGACATCTTCTAAGAAGTTTATCTATGCAGACGATATTGCTCTCACATATCAACGTCAAGACTTCCACAATTCCGAAAAAATCATTGAGGAAGACCTTATCAAAATGGATGAATATTTCGAAACATGGAGGCTCAGACCTAATACTTCTAAAACCCAAGTCTCCTGTTTCCACCTCAACAACAGACAGGCAAACTATGCACCCCACGTAGAGTTCAGAGGCCAGCTGCTTAACTACAATCCCCTCCCAAAGTATCTGGGAATTACATTGAACCGATCTCTGACGTACAAGGAGCACTTATACAAATGCGCAGCAAAAATCAAAACCAGAAATAATGTCCTACACAAACTCACTGGAAGTAGCTGGGGAGCAAGCGCCACAGTTCTCAGAACATCTGCTCTCGCACTAGTATATTCGGTGGCTGAATACTGTGCTCCGGTCTGGCTAAACAGCACTCGTACAGCAACGGTGGACACCCAGCTAAACGACACCATGAGGCTCATCTCAGGCACTATTAAACCGACGCCCCACCAATGGCTCCCGGTACTGGCTAACATAGCCCCACCTCACCTAAGGCGAAGATCTGCACTGAAAAGGGAATGGCAAAAGTGCGCTAACAACCGTGACCTATCCTTACACGAAGACTGCGAGAATCCCAGCCACAGGCTCAAGTCCCGTAAGCCATCATGGAGATCAGGGCAACAGCTTATCGAGGACAATTATGATACCGACGAAGCCTGGCGTCGGGAATGGGATATGTCTAACCCTGATCACCTTAACTTAGTCTCGGACCCAACCGTACGGCCCGAGGACTTCGGTCTTCCCAGAAAATCTTGGACAACTTTAAATCGTATCCGAACAGGCTATGGTAGATGTAATTACTGGAAGCACAAATGGGGACAGACTGACCCACCCAACTGCGACTGTGGGAATCCACAAACTCTACATCATATCGCAATGGACTGCCCTACGAGGAGATTCCCCGCCACAATGCAGGAGCTGCACCTCCTGGAGGGAGATGCTTCTGGCTGCCTGAGGGACTTGGACATACAACCATGAGTCTGGTCTACTCTTCTCCTTCTGAAAAACCTATTACTAGATACTATTACTATAATTTCTATGTATTTTTGTGTATTTTGTGTTTTACTTCCTTTTTTAGATCTAATTTTAGATCCAATAATTGTTTGTTGCCTGTAACATTGACCATTCATTGTTTTTATACGTTGTTTGTGTTACTACTTACTTACTGCTGTATTCTATTAGCCATACGAAATATATATAATACGAGGGTCGTTCAAGAAGTAATGCTCCACATAAAAAAAAGAAAAAAACATTAATTTACATAGACTAACGTCCTTGTTGGTGTTTCACATTTCATGTTTGTTCTGTGCGCTGGTGAAGTTTCGAACCGTTCTGGCAGATGGCGTATCCGTAGTACAGCGTCAGATTGGCGTCTACATACGACTCACGCTAGAAGCTGAGTGCTGTTATTGAATTTTTGTGTGCAGAAAAAGAAACCGTAGTGAACATCCTTAAACGTTTGTGTGCAATGTATGACGATGCTGCAGCTGATAGAAGTACAGTTGGGCGACGGGTGAAGGACAGTCGGCTGTACAGTTGTCGGTCAGCGTTGGAAGTGCGTCTGCAATGATCGAGACTCCAGGATATTCAGAGAGGTGCTCACGATGGGTTCCACGAATTCTCACAGTGGACCACAAGGTTGAAAGTAAGGCCATTTCATCTGAATTGTAGGAGCGTTTTGAGACCGACGGAGTGGTCTTTCTGTCGTGGACCATAACGGGGAACGAAAGCTGGGTGCAACACTTTGCGCTGGAAATAAAAAGGCAGTTCATGGAGTTGCATCATCCTTATTCACCACAAAAGAAGAAATTCATTACAAACCCCTCTGCCGGAAAAATCATGGTGACAGTCTTCTGTGATTGTGATGTCGTCATTCTCGTGGATGTGATGCCAAGAGGGTCAACCATCAATTCAGAGGCATATGTGAAGACTCTAAATAAACTGTAGAACTGTTAAACTCAAGAACTATTTCCGACGTGTTCGATCGGACAAGAATCCAGCAGAAATGTTGCTCCAACACGATAATGCACGTCCACACACAACTCTGAGAACCCGGGAACACATTGCCATATTGGGTTGGACATCACTGCCTCATCCACCCTACAGTTCAGACCTGGCACCCTTGGATTTACATCTCTTTGGGCCGCTTGAAGAAAATTCTGTACGGGGAAAGCACTTTGAAGCTCATGCTCTTCCACAATGTTGGCGTACGGCCATAGAACGTGATGGAAAGTATGTAGGACATCGACAAGGCATTTGGATGTATATTGTCACCAAATTCTGACTCTTAACAATAAATATGTTCTGAGAAAAAGAAATGTGTGGCATTACTTATTGAACGACCCACGTAGTTTCCTCTCTCTCCTTGACCGTATACTGCCAAAGCATGAGCCACCTAAAAGTCTTCTAGAGGCTAAACAAGTCCATTTACTTATTCTCCCAAGCACTTGTATCAACCTTTAAAATCTCGATTTTTCCGTGTTTCTGGTGCCGCAAACAGGTCCCCCTGAGTAAACTTTGACGAATAACTTGGCCGTTCCGCCTCGTTCGGTATGTCTGCTAAAACAGCGACTAGCTTTGGCGACTTCTCTGCCCGTCCTCAGTGGTTAGCGGAGCGAGCGCCTCCAAAGATACGGTTCCCGCTCTGAACAAGGGACAGAGACTGACTTGGCTGAGGAGTCATGCCGCGGCCTCTGATCGGTAAGCATATGTCTTCCTGATGGACACGCTCAAGGAAATCAAAGAGGTTTCAACGCGACTACTTTTGTTTCTAATTTCTACTATATAAACCATATGCGGGCATTGTTAGCTCTCTAGTCTTGTTTCTGCACTCTGGGTAAGTCTACGTAGCTGCGGTGTGCCATATAGCTGGCATTTCCGTGTGTTATGCTACGGAAGGGATCAGGGAACTTTTCTTAAACTGCAAGAAAAGTGACTATAGTTAATTTATACGGGACAGACTTATGTTGAAACTTGTCTCATGAATGGTCTTCGCGAGAGAAAGTGGCGCTGACAAACGGTCACAGTTTTAACAAGAAGTCCTGCACGGCGCTCAGAATTAAACTCTATTAGATGCCGGATAACCCATAATAGGATCTGTGGACTGTACGAAAGGACGTTAAATTTAATATAAGAACGGAATTAGACACTTAGCTTTGTGAAAGTAAAAGCGTACGAAGTTTGAATGACTGTATCGAAGTATTGTACCGATTTTCAGTCCTATTGTGTAATCTGTAGGCGAATTGATTCTTTCAGATTTAGTGGTTTTCGTAAGACGGCTCAAAACTCAGCGAATTGCACACGCAATATACGACCTAAAGTGAAACGAAGACGTACAAATAGATTTATAAAGAGCAAATGTCATGCTGACTTTCACTGAAAGAATCTTAAGGAAATACATCACTGTGACATTGCAGCTAGATCCATTTGTGTTGGAGCTGAGCTGACAGAATGCTCACAACAGAAGAACGAAGTGGTGTTCTTTGCGCCCCGTTGTGTGAGACGATATACCAAAAGGTGGAGAGGGTCTACACCCACAGATTCTGACAGCCGGCCCGCACAGTGTTGGCTATGAAGTATTTGCTTTAATAAGTTCAGACGTCTTTCGAAATCTGGCGGGTGAGTTTTGTGAGCACCGAGCTGGTCTCTCCACAACACGCCGAGTTGGAAAAACGCTGCGATACACGGCGAAGAAACGCGCACACCGCATCCAGATGCCACACAAACTTGGAGCTGAGGATCTCATGGCACACGTCTTGGTGAGTGACGAAGCAATGTTCCGCGCCTTTGGGCGCGTGAATATACTGAGCTGCAGAATCTGGGAAAACGAACAACCACACATGTGCAGCAAGAGTAGCGAGAAGACACACTCAAAGTGATTAGGGAGGACAAAGACTATCTATCACCTATGGATCATTTTGGATCATTTGCAGAGAAAACAATTACCGGTGACACGGGGTCTGATAGGTTTCAACTCTTCCTGGAGCCACAGTTGGCACGAATTCAGATTAAGTACTTGGTTGTTTTCCAGCAGGGCTTCGTTGCCCCTCATTGTCTGGGTAACGCTTTTGCCAGGGTAGTTGATCTGGACGTGCTCTTCAATGGCTTTGGACCCCTCGCTGTCCCCACAGATATCTCTTTGTGGCGGTTTATCGAGGCTGAGGTGAAAACAAACAGCACAGCACAACTGAAAGGACGATTCGTGCAGTCGACCAAATCGTCCCCGCTATCTTGAACAGAGTGTTCGGTCCGTGGAAAGCAGCCGGCAGCTATGCCTAGACTTGGAGAGCAAGCACATGAAATTTACTGATTTGCGGTCCTGTTGCCATACATGCTTCGTTACATATCACAAATGTCTAGTTAGTTCGCGTTTCCACAGAAATTAATAGAGACTTTTTGTTCAATCTGTATAATTCACACACACAAATGAAGCAGGTTTCCCCTTTCGCGGTCTCTTGAGTCATGCTACACTATACAGGATGGTCCACTGATCGTGACCGGGACAAATATCTCACGAAAGAAGCGTCAAACGAAAAAACTACAAGGAACGAAACTTGTCTAGCTTCAACGGGAAAGCCAGATGGCGCTATAGTTGCCCGCTAGATGGCGATGCCATAGATCAAACGGATATCAACTGCGTTTTTTAAATGGGAACCCCCATTTTTTGTTCCATCTTCGTGTAGAGCGTAAGGAAACATGAATGTTTTATTTGGACCACTTTTTTTGCTTTGTGATAGATGGCGCTGTAATAGTCACAAACATGAGACACAAAATTTTAGACGAACAGTTGGTAACAGGTAGGTTTTTTTAAATTAGAATACAGAACGTAGGTACGATTGAACATTTTATTTCGCTTGTTCCTATGTGATAGATGTACCTTTGTGAACTTATCATTTCTGAGAACGCATGCTGTTACAGCGTGATTACCTTTAAATACCACATTACTCTAATAATTGCTCAAAATGATGTCCGTCAACCTCAATGCATTTGGCAATTCGTGTAACGACATTCCTCTCAACAGCGAGTAGTTCGCCTTCCGCAATTTTCGCACATGCATTGACAATGCGCTCACGAATGTTGTCAGGCGTTTCGGTGGATCACGATAACAAATATTCTTCAACTTTCCCCACAGAAAGAAATCCGGGGACGTCAGATCCGGCGAACGTGCGGCCCATCGTATGGTGCTTCGACGGCCAATCCACAAAGTGAAACATCTTGTAGTAACATCGATAGAACATTACGTAGGAAATCAGCATACACTGCACCTTTTAGACTGCCATCGATAAAATGGGGGCCAATTATCATTCATCCCATAATGCCGCACCATACAAGGTCGCTGATGTACCACTTGTCGCAGGCATCGTGGATTTTCCGTTGTCCAGTAGCGCATGTTATGCCGGTTTGCGTTACCGCTGTTGGTGAATGACGCTTCGTCGCTAAATAGAACGCCTGCAAAAAATCTGTCAGCGTCCCGTAATTTTTCTTGTGCCCAGTGGCAGAACTGTACACGACGTTCAAAGTCGTCACCATGCAATTCCTGGTGCCTAGAAATATGGTACGGGTGCAATCGATGTTGATGCATTCTCAACACCGACGTTTTTGAGATTTCCGATTGCCGCGCAATTTGTGTTGCTACTGATGTGCGCAGTAGACGCGACCGCAGCTAAAATTGAGCATCATCATTTGTTGCAGGTCGTGGTTGATGTTTCACATGTGGCTGAACACTTCCTGTTTCCTTAAATAACATAACTATCTGGCGAACGGTCCGGACACCTGGATGATGTCGTCGTCTAGGATACCGAGTAGCATAGATAGCACATGCCCTTTGGGCATTTTCATCACAATAGCCATACATCAACACGATATCGACGTTTTCCGCAATTGGTAAACAGTCCATTTTAACACAGGTAATGTATCACGAAGCAAATACCGTCCGCACTGGCGGAATGTTCGTGATAGCACGTACTTATACGTTTGTGACTATTACAGCACCATCTACCACAAAGCGAAAAAAGTGGTCCAACTAAAACATTCATATTTCTTTACGTACAACACGAATGTGTAATTAAAAGCCGGCCGAAGTGGCCTTGTGGTTAAAGGCGCTGCAGTCTGGAACCGCAAGACCACTACGGTCGCAGTTCGAATCCTGCCTCGGGCATGGCTGTGTGTGATGTCCTTAGGTTAGTTAGGTTTAACTAGTTCTAAGTTCTAGGGGACTAATGACCTCAGCAGTTGAGTCCCATAGTGCTCAGAGCCATTTGAACCATTTTGTAATTAAAAAATGTGGGTTCCTATTTTAAAAAAACGGAGTTTATATCCGTTTGATCTATGGCAGAGTCATCTAGCGGGCCAACCACAGCGCCATCTGGTTTCCCCCCTCAAGCTAGACAAGTTTCGATCCTTGTAGTTCTTTCGTTTGATGCTTATTTCGCGAGGTATGTGGCCCGGTCACTGTCAATGGACCACCCTGTAGAGTAGGCAGAGAAGATACAAAGAACAGCGGCGCGCGTCTTGACAGGTTTGCCTGGTCGGCGCGAGAGTGCAACGGATGTGCGGAACAGGCGCAGCAAGAGAGGCATTCAGCGTCGTGGAGAGGATCGCAGTCATAATTCCGGGAGCCCGCGCGTGCTGCCGTTCTTTAGGCAGAACTACAGCAAAGTGAATCTAAAACTTCAGTTTTAAGAGAAAATGCGGGAAGGTAACATACACACTGTAAGCACTATCGCCATCACAAACCAAAGATGATCGACGTCAGAACTTATGAACAGTGAAATTAATAATCAAAAATGGTTCAAATGGCTCTGAGCGCTATGGGACTTAACAACTGAGGTCATCAGTCCCCTAGAACTTAGAACTACTTAAACCTAACTAACCTAAGGACA
Source organism: Schistocerca serialis cubense (assembly GCF_023864345.2). NCBI lineage: Eukaryota > Metazoa > Arthropoda > Insecta > Orthoptera > Acrididae > Schistocerca > Schistocerca serialis. The sequence goes on along the minus strand of NW_026047628.1, from coordinate 2,993,519 downwards.
TCACACACATCCATGCCCGAGGCAGGATTCGACCCTGCAACCGTAGCGGTAGCGCGATTCCAGACTGAAGCGCCTAGAACCGCTCGGCCACATCAGCCGGTAATTAATAATCAACCGGTAAGGTAGTATAAACTATGTCCCTCTGTTTCAAGACAAAAAAAAAGACAAGAATTCTAACAAAAACCACCATCTCTATTTATAAGTTTATCTGATAATTTAATTTCATCAAGTTCCTTAATAACCCTATCCAAACAGCTGGAAGTACACGCTACAATCTCACTGTTGTTATATTCGATAGGATGACTGGTGCCAAGACAATGTTTTGCAATGGCGGATTTGCTCGGCTGTTGTAAGCGTGTGTGTGCCGGTGCTACAGTCGGCCCGTGTGGCCGAGCGGTTCTAGGCACATCAGTGCGGAACTGCGCAGCTGCTACGGTCGCAGGTTCGAGTCCTGCCTCGGGCATGGATGTGTGTGATGTCCTTACGTTAGTTAGGTTTAAGTAGTTCTATGTGTAGGCGACTGGTGACCTCAGATGTTAAGTCCCATAGTGCTTGGAGCCATTTGATTTGCATCGGTCCTACACAGTCCTGACAGCCTGACCAGTATATGACACGTAACAACTGCAAGGAATACGGCGGACACCCGCCTAACGCAAACCTAGATCATCGTTTACGGAACCTAAAAGGACCCTGATCTAGGATGGTGGTCGAAAAGAACACTTCCCATTATATTTCAGGAAAATACGTCCAATTCTGTTCATAAGGGAGAAAATCCATAGATGGGGATGGTACGTTCGGACGTGCCATTTCTAGGGAGCCTACTCACGCTCACTTGTATCTGGCCACCGTTAGTTGACACAATGCAGCTCAGCGTGAAGGGGTACCTTGATCCACAGCGCCCATATCGTCTAGGACACTGGGAGTTTTCAGCTGAGCTATCCCATCTCGGAACCTATAGTGAAAGACAGACCAGAAATGCGTCGTGCTATCCATCAACCTTGCACCGGGTGAGTGATGATAACACTGAGGTGAAAACATCGCATTCACCATTCACGTGAATAACAGCGGAGGGGATAACCCATTGTCGGTAGCAGAAGTGCCCTCCAGCGCTCACCGACAAGTGGCTTTTGCAGCAGGTGTGTGTGCAGAAACAGTCCCGCAAAACATTAAAAAGTAGATGGTGCTACTAGAGCGGCATGTTGGAGGAACAGTAAATAAATCAGTATCTCGTTGTCTAATGAAGGTTAGTGCGCAGCGCGAATCAAGTTTCGCGAACGCATACGATACAGCCCGATTGCCTGCATGCTGATATCAGAAATATGTCTTCAGCAAAATTTCGTACCGTCAGTATTTTCGGTTGAAAATGAATGTAAAAGATGGGCAGTTTGCTAACACCCCAATCACAGGTCCAACAAGTTGTATGCGCTGTATACTGCACAGCTACGCTGCACTGTTACTGCAGTGGGTAGAGTTTTGTGTTAGAATGCTCAAGTTCTCGAGTTCAATTCTGAGTCTCTTAGGAATTTCTTTAACTTCCTTATTTTGGGACAACGCCCTTGCCGCAGTGGTAACACCGGTTCCCGTCAGATCACCGAAGTTAAGCGCTGTCGGGCTGCACTTGCACTTGGATCGGTGACCATTCAGTCTGGCAAGCGCCGTTGGCAAGCGGGGTTCTCTCAGCCCCTGTGAGGCAAACTGAGCAGCAACTTGACTGAGAAGTAGCGACTCCGGTCTAGTAAGCTGACATAGGGTCGGGAGAGCGGTGTGCTGACTACATGCTCTTCCATATCCACGTCCAGTCTCGCCTGTGGGCTGAGGATGAAACGGCGGCCGGTCGGTGGCGATGATGGACCAGTCTGTTGACCCCAATAACGCGAAATAATAATAATTGTGCAACTGAAGACTGAATTTTATTTTGAAATTTATACTGCAGTTGCTCAGAAAATAGCATATTTGAATAAAATCATACACTCTAAGACAAAAATAAAGACGCGCTATGAAGTAATTATCTGAAAGGGATGAATATCGGTAGATGTGATGTACATGTACAAACAAACAAATGATTATAATTTCAGAAAAATTGGATAATTTGTTGAAGAGAAAGAGCTTTAGAAATTGATCAAGTCAATAACGCGCTGGTCCACCTGTGGCCGATATGCAAGCAGTCATTCGGCTTGGCGTTCATTGATAAGAGTTGTTGCATGTCCACTTCAGGGATTTCGTGCCAACTTCTGTGCAGTTGGCGCGCAGGGTTTTCCAAGCAGAAAGACAAGCAGTAGAAACTCTCGTCACATTCGGATGGGCACTACCTTACTGAAACGTTAGCAATGGATGGCCTGCCATAGAGGCCAACCAGACGGGGCGTACAATACCATCGATGTGCCACTGTGCTCCAACGGTGCTGTGGGTGACAACCAAAGGGGTGTAAAATGAAAGTGCACCCCAGTCCATCACACCTCGTTGTCAGGTTGGTATCCCAACTCTGTCCAGGCCTTCACCAGACACGTCTTCTGCCTGCAGTCTCATTGACTGGAGCAGAATTTTCTCTAATCATGAATCCCGCTTCGAATTGAGCCCAAATAGTGATGGGAATAGGATAGCCACCTGCCTGCCACCCGCCACACGGCCCGAAAGCCTGCAGTGATGGTCTGGGGCGCCACTTCATTTCGCTTCATAACAAGAGCCCTCTCGTTCTCGTACCAGCAGCCTTACAACACAGTGGTACGTCGGCGATACTCTACGCCGGGCTATGTTGTCCTTCACGGCAAGCCACCCTAGTCTTACATTTCAGGAAGATAATGCACACCCGCAAGCGCCGAAAGTTTCTACTGCCTGTTTTCGTGCTTGCCAAACTCTGTCTTGGTCAGCAAGGTCGCCGGATGTCTCCCCAATTGAGAACATGTGGAGTATTATGGGCAGGGCCCTGCACCCAGCTGCGGATTTTGACGATCTAACGCGCCAGTTGCATCTGATTTGGCACGATATCCACCAGGTGGCCGAATAATCCCTTGCATAGGGGCCAGAGATGGATCAACGCGTTATTGATTTGCTCAATTTGTGAAGCTCTTTCTCTTGAATAAATCATCCAATTTTTTCCGAATTTCTTATGATCTGTTTGTCTGTACATGTGCATCACATATACCGATATCAGTCCCACTGAGATAATTCCTTTGTGGTGCGTCTTCGTTTTTCCTTAAAGTGTGTATCTACAATTGGTTCAGCAACCAGAGTCCAATTACAAAGAATCGAAGGACATGAAAGAAGAAAAGGTAGCAGTAAAGGAGAAGGGAATGGTACATGCTTGTAGTCCTTCGTAAATAATCATCTTGTGGTGCAGTTCTTCTTGTTGTCTCCGCGCATGCTAAGAAAATGGGATGAGAAGTTCCGCCTTATGCAAGACGCGTTTTTGTTTTGTTTCACCCATACATGTTTCAGCGCTTTTGTGCTATCGTCAGTGGGTTCTATTTTTTATTTTTAACTGTAGGTTTGATGTTAACATATTAACATTTGTGTTGTTTACAACATTACGTAGAAGTTGCATTTATAACTTAATTGACGAAAACTGGGTGTAAGCATTAGTTAACATACCTTACATGATGTTATTGTCCATTTATTTTGGTAGCTGTTCTGCTACACAATATACAACTTGTCATCTGTAAACAGCAAAACGTAATTTATTTTTCTGTTTGTTATGCATTTACGAACGGAAATAAGACTGTATCACGTTTTCTGTCTGTAACTTACAGTTTTGAAGTTGTGGTGCGCTCTCCTACGTTGTTGGCGAAGTAAACAGGCTTACTTCTTTGCCTATGTTCGCGTGGAAATGCACTTTTTCCGATTACTCAAAACATAGGCGGAGTTTTCGCTCTCATTACGTGTTGTTGTGGCAGTGTGGCGTTGCTTTGTTTCGTAGCGTATTTTGCTGGGTGAGGCGCGCGAGTTTGAATTGTATTTGGCGTCAGTGGTGTGTGGTTTGTGTGGGTTTGTATGTGTGTGATGTGTGTGTTGAGTACTGGGCCAGAGAGAGAGAGATAGAAAGAAAGAAAGAGAGTGAGAGAGAGAGAGAGTGAAAGAGAATTGTTTTTTTTCATTTGTAGTTTTGGTGTGTGGTGTGGGTGTTATTTGTATAGTTCTTCTATTGTGACGAAGAGGGTTTTGTTGCACAGTGATGTGTATTCATTGAGTACTTTCTTTCCTTAGGCTATTGATTTTTGGATGTGATAGTTTTCTTCTATAATTAATTTTTGGTATAGGCTGCTGCTAGTTTTTAAGATGTGAAGGTCAGTTTCAATGTTTGTTGGGTGGTGGTTGTGTGCTACCAGGTGGTCCGCAAATGTTGAGTGTGTGCTATTGCTTTTCAGTGCTCTGAGGTGTTCATTACACCTGGTTCTGAAGGTCCTACATGTTTGGCCCACATATAGAGATTGACAGCAGTTGCAAGTAAGTTGGTAGATACAGGACTGGCTGTATTTGTCAGTGTTGGTTGTATTTCTTCCGAGTCTGCTCTGTATTGTGTTGTTGGTCCTGTATGCTATGTTGAGTCCTTGTTTCTTTAGTATATTACCCACCCTGTGTGTGACTTTGTTGTTGTAAGTCATTATGTACCATTTGTTGCTTAATGTCTGCTGATTTGTTGTGTGTTGAGTTGTGTTTGTATGTGTGTGTGTTTCATGGTTATATGTTGTTTGTTTTTATATTTTGTGGTTTATTTTATCTACTCTCTTGCGTCATATCCATTCTCCTGCGCAATTTGTTTTATCGTGTTCAGTTCTTGTGTGTAATCATGCTTGGTCATGGGTATTTTGTTCAGCCTGTGCAGTAAATATCCGAAGCTGGCTTCTTTGTGAGGTATGGGGTGATTGGATTGGTTATGAATAATGGTGCTGGTGATTATGGGTTTTCTGTAGATTGTGAATTCATGTTTGTTGTTTCTCCTGTGTATAGTGAGATCTAAGAAATTAAGTTTTTCATCTGTTTGTGTTTCGATGGTGAATTGTATTTGTGGGTGGATGGAGTTTATGTTATCACGAAGTTCTTTTATGCGAGACTGTGGTTCATCTATTAAGCAAATTATGTCATCTACGTATCTGTACCAATATATTATTTTGTACTATTTTGGTATTACTATTTAGTCAAAGCTGACCAGAATGGACGTAACAGAAAAGACGTTTCAGACGGACAGCAACAAAATGTGAAACAGGGATAATGGAATTTGATTGAAATCTCTTTGTTCTTAGGGAATTATATTAGGAAATGAGGCAAAAACGTCGTAGACGTGTTTTCAGTTTGGTCATGAAAACAACTGATGACAGCTGGTGTAGATGATGGAAGTTTAGCAATCGCTTTTTCATTTCGCAAAAGGCGGTGTACACGATGCGAAGGTAAATGGCGACTGCAAAACCGAAAAAAGTACATTTAATAAGTGTGTGCAGTGCCCTCGGAACGAGGAAGAAGAAGGATCGGTCACAACAAAACGTGACAGACGACCAGTGCGGGACAACACACAGGTGGTCCTGCAAAACCGGTGAAAGTGAAATCAAGTTGTTCAATGAACAAAAGCCACTGATGACGGCACAGAGGTGCTGAAACATATTTGGATAACGAGAAAAAACAGAGCTTTGCATAAAAGGCGGAACCTATAGCCAATAATATTAGCTGCAAACATTGAAGAAAAACGAGAGCTACAAGTTCAAAAGATGAATGGGTTCGTTAATGTTAACACTAATAGTCCATATATGTTTCGCAAACTGACACGTCGCAAAGCATTTCGAGAAGAGAATCTTTCAAATGATCTGTCGAACAGCTAACTAAGTAACTAAAGTGCGGGAGCAGATCAAACACCAGAGGCGTCTCAGTCCGAGGTAGCACGGACCAGTTAACAACAGCTGTGCGCCAGCGTGCCTCAGGGGACGATAGAATGGCCTTTCCATATCCTTTCGAACCGAAACATTCATACATACTAATAAGTGGGCTCTCCTGCCAATTTGTCTAAATTTGACCCGATCAGGGAACTGATGTCACACACCCTCTCTGCCGGTGAGGTTCCGTTTCACTTCCTCCGTCCCTCCTGCCAGCTTCACTTTTTTTCCCAGATAGTTTGCGTGTACAACGCAGACTGAGAACAGCGCGAAAATAGTTTCTGAAAAAGAGAAATTTTGAAAAGGAAGGAAGTCAGCATTCGTTCCGATATAGATTTCAGCTACAGTATAGCTGTCACCAGTGCAACAGAAATGGAAAGCAGTCAGACGTGGAGTGGCATAAAATGATATCTAAATGACAGACGCATGGCCAGAGAGCCGTGTGGACTGAAAAGTCTTGTAAATGCATACGTTATACGCGATCCTAGCACGTACACATCTTACTTCAAACAGGCTGCTCGTTACAGACCTGTACGTGCAGCCATAATGTGCGTCGTCAGAGGATGTGTGTGTGTGTGTGTGTATGTGTGAATTCCTAAGCGACCAAACTGTTGAGGACATCTGTCCATAGACTTACACACTACTTAAACTAACTTTAACTCATGTGAGAACAACACACAGACCCGTGACCGAGAGAGGACTCGAACCTCCGGCGGGAGGGCCGGCGCTATCCGTGACATGGCGCCTCTAACCGCGCGGTTCTCCATAGCAACGACGTAAGTGTACTGAGTAGCAGTTAAAACAAATTCTGTGTTGTACAGATCAAAGCAGACAGATAGCAGTTACTGCAGCCTCGTATCACTAGCAGTCGAGATGTCAGGCATCTTATGCGCATGACTGTAACGGATCGTGTAGCCACGTCTCAATCCCTGAGTCAACAGATGGGGACGTTTGCAAGACAACAACCATCTGTACGAACAGTTCGACGACGTTTGCAGCAGCATGGACTATCAGCTCGGAGACCGTGGCTGCGGTCACCCTTGACGCTGCATCACAGACAGGAGCGTCTGCGACGGTGTACTCGACGACGAACCTGGGTGCACGAACGGCAAAACGTCATTTTTTCGGATGAATCCAGGTTCTGTTTACGGCATCATGATGGTCGCATCCGTGTGTAGCGACATCGCGGTGAACGCAAATTGGAATCGTCTATTCGTCATAGCCATACTGGCATATCACCCGGCGTGATGATATGGGGTACCATTGGTTCCACGTCTCGGTCACCTCTTGTTCGCATTGACGACACTTTGAACAGTGGTCGTTACATTTCAGATATGTTACGACCCGCGGCTCTACCCTTCATTCGATCCCTGCGAAACCCTAAATTTCAGCAGGATAGTGCACGACTGCATGTTGCAGATCCTGTTCGGGCCTTTCTAGAAACAGAAAATGTTCGACTGCTGCCCTGGCCAGCACATTATCCAGATCTCTCACGAATTGAAAACGTCTGGTCAATGGTGGCCGAGCAACTGACTCGTCACAACACGCCAGTCACTACTCTTGATGAACTGTGGTATCGCGTTGAAGCTGCATGGGCAGGTGTACCTGTACACGCCATCCAAGCTCTGTTTGACTCAATGCCCAGGCGTATCAAGGCCGTTATTACGGCCAGGGGTGGTTGTTTTGGGTACTGATTTCTCAGGATCTATGCACCCAAGTTGCGTGAAAATGCAATCACATGTCAATTGTAGTATAATATATTTGTCCAATGAGTACCCGTTTATCATCTGCATTTCTTCTTGGTGTAGCAATTTTAATGGTCGGTAGTGCGGGTTTGTATTAAATAGGTTCGAAGATAAAATATGTAATAACACGTGCATTTACAAATCTAATGGCTCTGAGCACTATGGGACTTAACAGCTGCGGTCATCAGTCCCCTAGAACTTAGAACTACTTAAACCTAACTAACCAAAGGACATCACACACATCCATGCCCGAAGCAGGATTCGAACCTGCGACCGTAGCAGTCGCACGATTCCGGACTGCGCGCCTAGAACCGCGAGACCACCGCGGCCGGCATTTACAAATCTCTTGAGTCCACACGGCTGACTTTATACGGTGTGTTACTTAGGAGGGAGACCCCGTCACATCCCCCTCAGGTTTAGAGGTAAGAGGGCCCTATGGACAGCCCGTCAAAAACTGAACACAGGTCAAGCGTGAGAACAGGAAGAAGGTGTTCCGCACTGTGGAAAAAGAAGCAGAATAGAAGCAGTGAACGGTCCAGGCTTAACAAGTGCTATATGGGGGGTACATGAACAGCCCCGGCGTCGTGCTTAACGCAGTCCTTTCCGCAGCGCTGCGGCGAGGACGTCCTGTTTACTTCCCGACCGCGCGGTCGCGAGTGTCCGTAGTTGTTTACTACTTCGTCGCCGCTAGTTTAGATTCCATCACTACCGACGTAATACGGCCCATTCATACAGACGAACCACCGTCAACGTCAGTTCTCAACCCGATCGTGCACGACCCTTTTCAAGTCGAACGTTTTCTACGTGACGACCTTAAAATTGATCCACGGGACATAATTGGTATCCATCTTTCTATCGCGAGCAGTCTTCTGTACGTCAAGTCAGTAAGTGACGAGTTGTGCAACAGAATCGTGGGCGCACATGCGAACGCTCTCAAATTCAAACATTCTGATGGCCATATTGGGGCAGTCTCTATCGATCACATGGGGCTTGGCCCCCGTACGATACTAGTCTACATCTACATTCTTTTTTATCTAATAAGTCTAGAGATCTCATTCTACATCTACATCTACATGATTACTCTGCAATTCACATTTAAGTGCTTGGCAGAGGGTTCATCGAACCACAATCATACTATCTCCCTACTATTCCGCTCCCGAACAGCGCGCGGTAAAAGCTAACACCTAAATCTTTCTGTTCGAGCTCTGATTTCTCTTATTTTATTTTGATGATCATTCCTACCTATGTAGGTTGGGCTCAACAAAATATTTTCGCATTCGGAAGAGAAAGTTGGTGACTGAAATTTCGTAAATAGATCTCGTCGCGACGAAAAACGTCTCTTCTTTAATGACTTCCATCCCAACTCGCGTATCATATCTGCCACACTCTCTCCCCTATTACGTGATAATACAAAACGAGCTGCCCTTTTTTGCACCCTTTCGATGTCCTCTGTCAATCCCACCTGGTAAGGATCCCACACCGCGCACCAGTATTCTAATGGAGGACGAACGAGTGTAGTGTAAGCTGTCTCTTTAGTGGACTTGTTGCATCTTCTAAGTGTCCTGCCAATGAAGCGCAACCTTTGACTCGCCTTCCCCACAACATTATCTATGTGGTGTTTCCAACTGAAGTTGTTCGTAATTTTAACACCCAGGTTGAATTGACAGCCATGAGAATTGTACTATTTATCGAGTAATCGAATTCCAACGGATTTCTTTCGGAACTCGTGTGGATCACCTCACACTTTTCGTTATTTTGCGTCAGCTGCCACCTGCCACACCATACAGCAATCTTTTCTGAATCGCTTTGCAACTGATACTGGTCTTCGGATGACCTTACTAGACGGTTAATTACAGCATCATCTGCGAAAAACCTAAGAGAACTGCTCAGATTGTCACCCAGGTCATTTATGTAGATCAGGAACAGCAGAGGTCCCAGGACGCTTCCCTGGGGAACACCTGATATCACTTCAGCTTCACTTGACGATTTGCCGTCTATTACTACGAACTGCGACCTTCCTGACAGGAAATCACGAAACCAGTCGCACAACTGAGACGATACCCCATAGCCCCGCAGCTTGATTAGAAGTCGCTTGTGAGGAACGGTATCAAAAGCTTTCCGGAAATCCAGAAATATGAAATCAACCTGAGATCCCGTGTCGATAGCGGCCATTACTTCGTGCGAATAAAGCTATCTCCCGTTCGAAGTGCTACCGGACGTAGTCACCGCGGCTTTCCAGCCTTACGGCAGAGTGGTCAGCCACATGGCCGAAAGGTGGACCACCTTTACAACGTACCCGGTTCTTAACGGTGTACGACAGATCAAAATTGAAGTGACAAAATATTTACCATCCTTTCTTGTCATCGGTGGGTGAAGGCGATTATTATGTATGCCGGAGAGCCACGCACTTGCTCCAGTTGTGGTCAAGAAGGACACGTCCGGTCGGATTGTCACCGACGACGGCTTGCTCCAATCCCGACAGGTGAATCTGCGACTCCTTCTATGGTGACGCCCCTCCCTCTCAGTGACGCCGGGGTTGCACGGGCGCCCACCCTTTCCGATGCCGATCACACTCGTCCGATAGCTGCCCCCGACAGCCAGACCACGATGGGTTCTGCAGTAGCGGATCCGGCCTCTACAATGGTGCCCTCTTCTGAGGGTAATCACCGACTGGTCTTGCCACAAAGACGGATGACAGGATGGACATTGACCCACGGGTTGTGTCGACAGCGGCTTTTCTTCCAGACACCTGAGCAGCTGAAAAGATTCACCCACTTTCGGATACCGAAACGCACGTCCGTACACAGCGTTCCCCGCGGAAACAGAAGAGACGGCGGCGTGCTCCATCGGACGAGTGCCTGCAACGAAAGCCTGACATGGAGTGTGCACAATCCGACGACAGTACCGGCGGTACAGAGACCGCTGCAACATCCCATCCAACAGATCGCCCTGGTGGCGGCTTCAGTCCCTCCGACCGCACAGAACAGCAGGATCAGATGCACTCAGCCGCTGCCGATTACCAGCCAGTAGGGCCGAAGGAGTATGCGCCGAGTGTCGCAGCAGCCACCAACAACCGATGGTATTTCATGGCGACTGGGCGGACCACGTTGAGGAAAAGTCTTTGCCCATCGTGTCAGACGACACACGGAGGAATTCACTCCACCAGTGTGGATCCTCTTCCACCATCAGTGACAACGATGAGACAGCCTGACGGCACGTGCTCGCACCCCTTACAAGGGTGTTGATGACCAACAACGGCCATATGGTTAGACCTCAAACTTCTCGTGTTGCGGCTATAAACATCAACACTATACGGCACTGAGGCGAATATTGATAACCTGCAGTCACGACCACGCTGCTTGGCGTAGACATACACTCTTACTTTTACTTCAGGGTACCGCTAGACTGCGATGATGTAACGCCGTCTCCGGAACGACAAACGGCGGTCTACCGTGCTAAAGCTCAGATCGTTGGTAATATGCGACACCTACCGGAGGGGGGGTCATCCATTCGAGGACGCAGAATAAGATAGCGAGCGAATGCCCATCTATGTTCCACGTATTTCGTGAACGTAAACGACGCAAAAGAGCGCTGATACGCTTCATCGACACGGAGGAATGTCATCACCTCACCATGCGAGAAGACATAAGCACAGCGCAATACTGTCTTTATTCCCAGCTGTATTCGTCTTAGCCTCCTGATCCGACAGCACTGGAGGACGTCTCTCAAACGATTTACGGCACCGTCACCCCGGCAATGGAAGCGGCCTTCATGGAAGAAATTACGGAAGAAGAAGTGGTCGACGCCATTATAAGAGGAGCTGTAAACAAGCCTTCTGGGTCCTGATGGCCTTCCATTCGAATTTTACCGGACTTCTCAATGTTTATCAGCCACCCGATGGACGGACATCTGTCGCGAACTACTATCCCCATGAGTGCCGCTCCCTGCGGCCTTTGTAGAAGGTATAACACTGCAACAGCATGTACGTAGCTTATGTAATCGAATACCAAATTTGGTTTATTACGTACTATGCCCCAACAGAACAAAGTAGTCTTGTCACGGAAAAGCCACGTATAACACTCCTGCCCGCTACTGCTATACCATAACCTCGGAGCTGGAGGCAGTTTCCAAAACAGAATTATTTTGTTAGAGTAATTATGGTATAAAACAACAGAGCAGTGTTACCCTCTGAGAGGAATTTTGTTATGTTGACCGTGTTGTACCTAACGGAGGTGGCTTATCGGAAATGAAAGTCAGAATTACGTAAATATTTGAACAGTAATAAACAAAATTTTTGCCTATCTGCACTGTTTAACGGATAAAGAAAACGGTCGCCAGCCTAATTAGGCAAGAGAATGATTAACATTCTTGTTCACGAAAATAGTTATTGGTAACTTCAACGGACAAACACTGCCTAGACTTGGCCACACGCGAGCGCAGTGAACTCTGACACATACATATGTTTACGGTAAGATTGAAGCTAACAAGAAGAGCCGCACATACTATTGGCAAAAATATAACAGATACCAAAACACACTATTACTTTCAGGGCTTGTTCAAACTGAATGGTCTTTATAACATTACTATTAACATTCACTGCAGAATCATAAATTGGACATAGGTTAAGTCTCTCTCAGTTAAATACTTTACTATTTAAAACGAGAGTTAATTGGAATCCACTAACAGGTTGCTTCTCACAAACTTTTGAATAAAGAAATTATGGTTTTCATAAATAGTGGTCTTCCCATTACTTGTTACCTAGCATTAGCGCAATACACAAACTGTGGATCCTGTTATACTATTAATATGCAGTTCCAATACACAACAGAGACAAACACTTAGCAATCATGAACATATAATTTTCTACTATTGCAGTTTTCCACTTTTACTACAGTGAAACACAATGTTGACAAATTTGCATGAAACTGATTCACCTTTTAGAATTTATTACAGGCAGCAATGTGATCATTTACTAAGCAAAACTTTATAAGCCTCAATTTCAAGAACTTTATAAAAGAAACAGCAAATTGTCTTTATTACCACAGTCTTCCACTTTCAAGTAAGTGATTCAATAGGTGACTTTGAAACTTCACAAAACTACATTTACTGCCTCCCACAATTTCACTAAATCCACAGTAAATCAGGATATTCCCTTCTCATCGAAGATCAAACAACATTATGTAATCAACTGTCTAACTTTGAGGCCTTAACTTTTTCCACAAAGTAGGACACTCGGTAATCATAGTTCAAATGGAGAGGAACCTGAAAGGTGTTGTGATAGGGAAAAAATAAAGGTAAGCACATGAATTCAATTATAGGTTACCTTATATTTGTGCACAGTATATCACCCAATAAGCTGATCCTTCACTGTACATTATTATAGTACTCCTTTACAGTGATTGCGCAATGTGGTGGCAACTGCATGTTGGTAGGCGGATTTTCAGACAGAATTGCTGGACTTTGGCCCTTCTTGGTGGTGATGATGAATACAAATTCCAGAATCGTTCCAGCTATTTATCCATCCATCCGAGGCATTGGAAAGTAGCAGAAAAAGCCTCTCTCAGAACCAGCACAATATGCAACTTGTACATGGCAGTGCACAGTTTGGTAGCTCGTCCCTGACTGACTCTCAGTTCCATTTTTTCTACCTAGGTCAACCACAATTTGCGTGTTCTACACAGTTCCGTTCCCGAGGGGAACCACAACAACTTTTACATACAGAATAACTAAGAACCCTAAGTGAGTATGAGCAGTCTACATAACAGCAACCAAATGCATTAAATAAAACAGAACGTTTGCACATATTGACATTTCTACAAAAAATTATTCACAGAGAAATGACAATTATATACAGTAAGTTTTGTTCCCTCCAAATGTGACAAAGAATTTAAATGATAGATATACTACATTGCATAGAAGCGCTGCATGACATCAAAGTTTTTACAAAGAAAGGAGTATGCAGTTTTATGTTATCGATTCAATCCAACCACAGAACCTCAATGATGTAACATTAAATAAAACAAAAGCAAAATATATTAGTAGAGTATTAGAGCTATGGTGTTACAAAGGGATGATTATTCCGATTCACAAACCGTCCGGTGGCTCACGGATGCAGGACTACCGCCCGCTGACGCTATTCAGCTGCGACTTTAAGACCTTTTCTCGACTGTTGGCGGCGCGGATATACCAGACCTTACAACACGTCATCTCACCTGATCAAACGTCATTGGGAGGCGACAATAATATTCAAGCAACACTCAGTGAATATTGTGACTTGATCTCCCTGGCGAGGGCATGTCGTCGGCAGAGTGCTCTGACGGCAATCGATTTCAGTCAAGCTTTCGATCGCGTGGGCCACGACTATTTGGAAGCGGTCCTCCAAGAAACCCACAGCCATTTGTCACTGTCGTCATGCGACTACTCCGTGGTGCGACATCCAAGGTGATCGTCAACGGCCGACCTACGCAGCCCCTAACCATTCCTCGATCGATAGGCCAAGGCTGCCCTCAGTCCACTTTACTTTACACTGTGGCCATGGTACCACTCCCATGCGGCCTGCGCCAACGACCGACGGATATGACGTTGCGACGCCACACTTTACGATGTAAAGCACACGCCGACGCCCTGTTGATTGACATCCGCAACGACGGTGACACCGCCAGCGCACTGACTTGGATGGCTACATATTGCATGGCCACCGGTAGTCGTATCAACGTCGCAAAATCGGTGGCGATGAAGACCGGGGTCGGCCTGCCTCAGGACAGAGTCACCCCCTTACAGCTCAGAGATGCTTTGAAATGCCTCGGCATTGATTTCAGAGACCATATATGACGAACCGCTGCTCACAACTTTCGACGACTTTTACGCAATGATCGGACTGGGATAGCCTACAACCGCCTACAAGCACTGGACATCATTCAACGGACCCAGTATGTTAACATACATTTAGCATCACGCATTCCGCACATCGCCCAGGTATTACCTATACCGGTGATGTTAGCTCGCCGTATACCGGCGGTTTTGGGTCCTTCGTGAGTTCAGGGATGCTTCTCAACATCACATGTGAGAATGTCACCCCACCCGCGGATCGGGGAGGACTCGGCTTTCATCACATTCATGACAGAGCGGTCTCCTTATTTGTGAGCACGTTAGTCAAACTACGGCACCACCGTCCAGACAGTATGAGGAGTTTGTTATTAGAAGAAGTAGCGCCCCCTGTGCCGATACACCACGTGCCCTCGTCAACGCTCTTCTACGTCGGCGTCCTTTGCCTCAACTCAGTTACGTTCGACTTGCCTTACCAGCGACTCGACTGACGACGGAACAGACAGCTCAGCGTGGACCACCCAATAACAAATGGTTCAAATGGCTCTGAGCACTATGGGACTTAACATCTGAGGCCATCAGTCCCCTAGAACTTAGAACTACTTGTTTGTTTTGTTGTGGTCTTCAGTCCTGAGACTGGTTTGATGCAGCTCTCCATGCTACTCTATCCTGTCCAAGCTTCTTCATCTCCCAGTACCTACTGCAACCTACATCCTTCTGAATCTGCTTGGTGTATTCATCGCTTGGTCTCCCTCTACGATTTTTACTCACCACGCTGCCCTCCAATGTTAAATTGGTGATCCCTTGATGCCTCAGAACATGTCCTACCAATCGATCCCTTCTTCTAGTCAAGTTGTGCCACAAACTCCCCTTCTACCCAATTCTATTCAATTCCTCCTCATTAGTTATGTGATCTACCCATCTAATCTTCAGCATTCTTCTGTAGCACCGCATTTCGAAAGCTTCTATTCTCTTCTTGTCTAAACTATTTATCGTCCATGTTTCACTTCCATACATGGCGTCACTCCATACAAATACTTTCAGAAATGACTTCCTGACACTTAAATCTATACTCGATGTTAACAAATTTTTCGTCTTCAGAAACGCTTTCCTTGCCATTGCGAGTCTACATTTTATATCCTCTCAACTTCCACCATCATCAGTTATTTTGCTCCCCAAATAGCAAAACTCCTTTACTACTTTAAGTGTCTCATTTCCTAATCTAATACCCTCAACATCTCCCGACTTAATTCGACTACATACCATTATCCTCGTTTTGCTTTTGTTGATGTTCATCTTATATCTACTACTTAATCTATCTTAAATCTTATATCTTAATCTATCTTATATCTACTACTTAAACCTAACTAAACTAAGGACATCACACACATGGATGCCCGAGGCTTTAGTCGAACTGGCGACTGTAGCGGTCGCGCGGTTCCACACTGAAGCGCCTAGAACCGCTCGGCCACAGCGGCCGGTTCCCGATAACAATGTGGAGAGGAAGCACCCGAACGTCAACTAGCGAGTAATGTGGACGGCGAATCACCACGTGACACCGGACACTGGCATCACAGCGATGACGTATATCACTGTCAAGGACAAGCAGGTGACCAGATAAAAGCTACATGCGATCCATAACGTGGATGGACTTACCCATGTGCACGAGCTGTGGCGTTCAAGACAACGATGAACACCGTCTTAGCTGTGGCGACTCTACGGCGGTGTGGCACTTAGTGAAGCAAACGTAAGCGTACTTCCTTCGAATGACGCCGAATCATATCGAACCAAAGACTATATTATTCCCGGAAGATACATATTACCCACGCAGGAAAACTAATGTCCGCAGCTCGTGGTCGTGCGGTAGCGTTCTCGCTTCCCGCGCCCGGGTTCCCGGGTTCGATTCCCGGCGGGTCAGGGATTTTCTCTGCCTCGTGATGACTGGGTGTTGTGTGCTATCCTTAGGTTAGTTAGGTTTAAGTAGTTCTAAGTTCTAGGGGACTGATGACCATAGATGTTAAGTCCCATAGTGCTCAGAGCCAGCCAAAACTAATGGCGTGACGTGTCTTCGTGGACATGCAGTGCATTATTTGTTTCAAGACGGCACTAACGATTCTTTAGACTTTTTGATCTATTTGCAGGACCGACATTGCAAGGTCCTCCATAACCCCAGCCTGCCGCGGTGGTCTAGCGGTTCTAGGCGCGCAGTCCGGAACCGCGCGACTGCTACGGTCGCAGGTTCGAATCCTGCCTCGGGCATGGATGTGTGTGATGTCCTTAGGTTAGTTAGGTTTAAGTAGTTCTAAGTCTTAGGGGGCTGATGACCACAGTAGTTAAGTCCCATAGTGCTCAGAGCCATTTGTACCATTTGAACCATCCGTAACCCAAAGTACTGACAGTATTTTTCCAATTATTTGGGGAGTGCGTTCCACGACCTTCCACGCAGCTGGATCATCACAGGTAAGATAAGGTAAGATTACAAGACGATGATAGAACACTACGCGGTATCAACGTGGGACCTACCTTGGTCGTAGTGAGAAGTCACATCTGGACGATAAAGTAGATGGAGAGTTTCGCAGTGACCCCTCGCACTGTGTAGCAGTATTTGCCTCGTCTCTTCTTTCTGTCCCCAGTGCGAAAGGTTCTTTGGAGTTCTTGTTTCCCTTGCGGTGAGCCGGCCGGAGTGGCCGAGCGGTTCTAGGCGCTACAGTCTGGAACCACGCGACTGCTACGGCCGCAGGTTCGAATACTGCCTCGGGCATGGATGTGTGTGATGTTCTTAGGTTAGTTAGGTTTAAGTATTTCTAAGTTCTAGGGGATTGATGACCTCAGAAGTTAAGTCCCATAGTGCTCAGAGCCATTTTTGAACCCTTCCGATGCAAAATGTAGTACCGGTTAATGGTGCAGCACATTCAACCCTTAGGTTTTATTTAATGGCTTGGTTAGCCTCACTTTGCTCTCTTTCTTTTTGCCCTTTGCTGCAACTCTAGGCACTTTTAGAGTTATGTGCGTCCCCAGTTCGACGCAACGAGTGTACTTATTTGTTTCAGTTACGAGGGTTGGAACTTTAATAGTGGCAACTGTTTATTTACAGCTCGTACAGAATAGATACGTGTTACAAAGTTTCAGTGGCCTTCAAAGTAGTCACCAGCGTTGTCTATAACGCGTTGCCAGCGATGTGGAAGTCGTAGGATACTCTTAGCAGTGCCAGTTGTGTTGACAGTTCGAATGGCGCGGTCTATTGCCCGACGAATTTGTAGCAGTTCTGAAGCGAATTCACTGAAGTGTTTCCTTCAGTTTAGAAATCGAGTTGAACACACGAGGGTTTAGGTCAGCGGAGTGCAGTAGGCGATACAGCACTTAGCAGCCCCATCAGCCAAACAAATGAGTAACAGCTTCCACTGTAGGTGTTTGAGCATCGTCCTGCAAAATGATGGTCAGGTCCTGCAGAAAGTGTCGCCACTTCTTTCTCTGTGCTGTTTATTTTTGGAACACAACCTACGACCAGCTGCTAATAGAGTACTTGTGCCAAATCAACTGTCATTATAGGTCCCTTCCTTACACCTCGTTGTTGCAAAAGAACATTACACTATGACACAGACACAAATTTGAATACAGCCAACACCGAAAGAAAGAAACAAACAAAGAAGATTAGTGCGAGGGAGATTTGAACACGGGTCGCCCGGTTGGCGGTCTGTCATCGTTACCACTTTTCTTTTTAATCTCATTTTGTTCGTTATGGCTCGTTGCATGTGTTTGGGGCGGACATTGCATGACATCTATTCAAGTTCGTCGTCGATCCGTCCACTCTGTTTTTTTTTTTTTATTGCAGAGGGCAGCTAACCCTGCGACCGAACACGCTGAGCTACCGGACCGGCGTAACCACGGAGCCATTGTTCTTTCAGGCTGTTCCTTATTGCACTTCTTGTCCTTGGACCGTTCACTGTTTCTATTTTGCTTCTCTTTTCACACTTCAGTACTCCTTCTTCCTGTTTTGATGTTTGATTTGTGTTCAGTTTTTTGCGGTTTGTCCACTGGGCCCTCTTCCCACCAAATATGAGGGGAATGTGATGGGGTGTTTCCCTTGTCAATACGGAGTCTCCACTTTTGGATGCTGTGACATAAACATTGTTTTGGGCCTTTCAGTGGTGGATTGCTTCGTATCCTGTATGTTCTCTAGCACTGATGATAGCTATACTGTAGCCGAAACATACAGTATATCTGCAATAAAGTACAGACTGAATCGCGACTGATGGCTGACTCCCTTCTTGTCTCAATCCCATCACAGTCACTGTGTGCAACGGTTCCAATAGAATCGATCCTGATGAGCGAGAAATTTATTAACATCGACTACAGTGTTCAAGTATTATAAAGTCTTTTACTACGGTATTTTCCTAGAGTGCAGCGTTGTACAGAAATGAAAGGTGGAAAGTGAAGAGTCGAGAGAAGATGACAATGGAAACTTTCAAGAGGTGGTGCTTTGGGTGAACGCTGAACATTGGATGGATACATCGAACGTGTTAGGCGTGTGGAAAGGAAGATGGAGCAAGGCGAAACTTTAGGGGAACGTCCTGTATGATGGGACAAATATCATAGCTTGCTCTTTAACCAGCCCTGTAAGAGAAGTTTAATATATCTCCTTATTTCCTGTTGAAATGGCAGCATTCATTTTATATGACATCATTCCCGCTTTTGGCTGTTAAAATATTATTTATTGCGATTGCAATTTCGACAAGTCATTTTCAGGCACTGTGGGATGTTGTAATCCGCTCAGTAATATAAATCTATGCCACATGCTGTGTAAGAGCAGTTGCATGAGGTGTTGTCAATTTACCAGCTGTTCCGTATGTCACACGCATTATAGGGCTGGTGAAATAATTATGCAAACACTGAAGTTCATATTTCATGTAGCAGGAGTGGTAACTGGATCACGGATAACAGTCACAAGCAGAAGCGATTTCGTTTAAAAATTTCACAAAGGCTGTGGACCGAGTTATCATCAAACTTCTGTATTCACATTAAGTCTGTCGCAGTCTTTTTCTCAAATCACAAAAATTACTCTATAGAAGTAAGGTTTTCTTCCAAACGTGGAAAACTGTTCCAAAACGCAACATGGTCGGCATCCAGGAACACGTTTTCAGCTCCAGTTTGAAACAGCGGCAATCGAGAAAGTCCTACCAGTACTCTATTTAGCAGTATGTACGAGGCGTGTTTTTTAAGTGAATACCGTTTTGAAATTAAAAAAATACGTGTTAAGATATCTCAATAATTTTGTTTTTACATGGAAGCCTGTACCTTAATCTACGCACTGACGCCATTACTGTCTGCTTCTCCCTTGTTTACTTTGTGTACTGAGTGTTTAAGATGCCTCCAATAATCGTGAGTCCCGCCGACTGAGAAGTACGGGTTGTTGTAAGATTTCTTAGTGCTAAAGGCCTAAAAGCGATCCATATTCATCGTGAGATCTGTTAGTTTACAGAGAAAACACTATGAGTGGTGGAATGGTAAGAAAGTGGGTGAGAGCATTTAAAGATGGCCGCACAATGTGCATGACGAACAACGGAGTCGGCGTTCTTCGGTCGTTGATGAAAGTTTGGTGCAGGAGGTGGACAATAAGGTGAGAGAAAACAGACGCTTTACGATTTCCTCCTTCCGGGATGACGTTCCTAACGTTTCTCGTAGTGTTTTGTATGGCACTGTGACCGAGCACTGAAATTACCGAAAATTGTGCGCACCGTTGGGTAGCGAAAAT
Source organism: Schistocerca serialis cubense (assembly GCF_023864345.2). Taxonomy (NCBI): domain Eukaryota; kingdom Metazoa; phylum Arthropoda; class Insecta; order Orthoptera; family Acrididae; genus Schistocerca; species Schistocerca serialis. The sequence goes on along the minus strand of NW_026047628.1, from coordinate 2,973,339 downwards.
GTTGATGGATGTGCACAAAACGAAACGTTTAGACAGTGCATTGACTTTCCTTGAGCGGTACCACAACGACGGTGATGATTTCTTAAGCCAAATTGTTACGGGCGATGAAACATGGATGGCCTACGTCACACCAGAATCGAAACAACAGTCCACGGAAGTTGAGCAAGGGCATCGTTTTGCTGCAAGACATTGGCCGTCCGCATGTGGCGAATCAGACCAAAGATCTCATCGCATCTTTTCGATGGGAAACACTAGATCATCCTCCGTAAAGCCCTGATCTAGCGCACAGTGACTACCATCTGTTCCTGCAGTTGAAGAAACACCTGGGAGGGCAGCGTCTTCAAGACGATGACGAAGTCAAAACAGTGGTGATGCAGTGGTTAACAAGTCAGGCGGCTGACTTCTATGAGGAGGGTATTCAAAAAATGGTACAACGTTATGACAAGTGCCTAAAAATTGACGGAAATTACGTAGAAAAGTAGATTAGGGTACAGGCTTTCATGTAAAAATAAAATTATTGAGATATCTTAGCACGTCTTTTTTTTAATTTCAGAACGGTACGCCTCGTATGTTTCGTTATTAGGCTACAACACACCGATAATCAGTAAATCAAATTAAGATGAGATTTTTGTAAATACTACGAGTTCTACATACTTAAGTGCTGTACAACATACGTATAAGAGCTATTTCGAAGATATTGGTTATGTTTCAGGTATACAGTTTTATAGTCAGTAAAATTCTCTATAGTTTTAAAAACCGAGCGAGGTGGCTCAGTGGTTAGCACACTGGACTCGCATTCGGGAGGAAGACGGTTCAATCCCGCATCCGGCCATCCTGATTTAGGTTCTCTGTGACTTCCCTAAATCGCTTTAGGCAAATGCCGGGATGGTTCCTTTGACAGGCCACGGCCGACTGCCTTCACTATCCTTCCCTACTCCGATGACATCGATGAACTCGCTGTTTGGTCTCTTCCCCCAAATCAACCCCCTGGTTTTAAAACTATAGTCCGATTAAAACTACTTGATAGTTGACTCTTTACGAGCTGGAGCTGGTTTCTTCCAATCAGGGCGCTCAACGTCAACCCCGAACCGTTCAACGTTACCAAAATGCCGCAACAGTTGGTGATCAGTTCACCTTGTCCGGCTTTCTTTTTTAATGTGTTTGGATCCCGAATACTGGATCTAGCTCTTTAATTTCGTATTTCATCACACATGATAACCACAAAACACACGCTCAAGCAACGATGCTAACGATATACATGCGTTTGACAGGCATCGCTAACCAAACAATTTAAAAATATATTGGAACAGAAGCAGCTTGAAGCTAACACATATTTCGACTTTGAAGGCAAGGAAAATTGTTGAGACATGAAAGAAGCTCAATTAGTTTGCACATGTCACGTTTCCACAGTAAAAAACACCTTTTGTTTGAAGGTACAAGGTGGTACACAGCTGACGAAGTCTGGATTAACTTCCCATACGTTATATAGCCACAGTCTGATTAAAAATTACTTCATAGAGGCTGGCCGGCCAATGTGGCCGAGAGGTTCTAGGCGCTTCAGTCTGGAGCCGCGCGACCGCTACGGTTGCAGGTTCGAATCCTGCCTCGGGCATGGATGTGTGTGATGTCCTTAGGTTAGTTTGGTTTAAGTAGTCTAAGTTCTAGGGGACTGATGACCTCAGATGTTAAGTCCCATAGTGCTCAGACCCATTTTTATCATTTGATACAGGCTGTGATGAAAAGTATCCGGACACCTTCAAAAACATACGTTTTTGATATTAGGTGCATTGTGCTGCCATCTACTGCCAGGTAGTCCATATCAGCGACCTCAGTAGACATTAGACATCGTGACAGAGTAGAATGGGGCGCTCCGCGGAACTCACGGACGTCGAACGTGGTCAGATGACTGGGTGTCACTTGTGTCATACGTCTGTACACGAGATTTCCACACTCCTAGACATCCCTAGGTCCACTGTATCTGATGTGATAGTGAAGTGGAAACGTGAAGGGAGACGTACACACAAAAGCGTACAGGCCGACCTCGCCTGTTGACTGACAGAGACTGCTGACAGTTGAAGAGGGTCGTACTGTGTAATAGGCAGACATCTATCCAGACCATCACACAGGAATTCCAGATTGCATCAGGGTCTACTGCAAGTACTACGGCAGGTAGGCAGGACGTGAGAAAACTTGGATTTCAATGTCTAGCGGCTGCTCATAAGCCACACATGACGGCGGTAAATGCCAAACGACGCCTCGCTTGGTGTATAGAGCGTCAACATTGGAAGAATGAACAGTGGAAGAACGTTGTGTCGAGTGACGAATCACGGTACACAATGTGGCAATCCGATAGCAGAGTGTAGGTATGGGGAATGCCTGATGAACGTCATCTGTCAGCGTGTGTCCTGCCAACAGTAAAATTCGGAGGGGGCCGTGTTATGGTGTGGTCGTGTATTTCATGGAGGGGGCTTGCACCCCTTGTTGTTTGACGTGGCACTATCGCAGCACAGGCCTACACTGACGTTTTAAGGACCTTCTTGCTTCCCTCTGTTGAAGAGCAATAAGGGAATGGTGGTTCAATCTTTCAACACGATCGAGCGCCTGTTCATAATGCACGGCCTGCATCGGAGTGGTTACACGACAAGAGCACCCCTGTAATGGACTGGCCTGCACAGAGTCCTGAACTGAATCCTACAGAACACCGTTGGGGTGTTTGGAACGCCGACTTCGTGCCAGGCCTCACCGACCGACATCGATACCTCTCCTCAGTTCAGCGCTCCGGGAAAAATGGGCTGCCATTCCCCAAGAAAGCTTCTGTCACCTGATTGAACGTATGCTTGCGAGAGTGGAAGCTGTCATCAAGACTAAGAGTGGGCCAACACTATATTGAATGCCAGCATTACCGATGAAGGGCACCACAAACTTGTAAGTAATTTTCAGTCAGGTGTCCGGATACTTTTTTTTCACATAGTGTAGTTGTCGTCTGTCACTTGGTGGTGCAGTGTTGCCAAATCGACAGCCGGCTGCCGTTCGGTTATGGGTGACACAGAAACACGGCAAGTCACTTCACACGTGCTGTTAACGTGTATCATGTATTGCGGAGCAGTGTTGGAAGCGGCCCCCGCGAGGTATGACGGAAATGTGAGGTGCTGTGTTGTCAGCTGGTGCTGAGTGACCAGTCAGCCACCGGAACTGCGGCAGGCGGCGCGTATTGTAGTCCGGAACTTAAACTAACGTCCTAACCTAACCACAGACTCGTGATGCGCAATGTATCCGATCGAGAACCTGCTAAAATCGTCACTGGTTTATTCATGGTGATAACCACTACGAGCAAACTCA